>NC_057810.1:687451393-687454224 GCF_018294505.1 Triticum aestivum
ACTAACCCAAAAGTTGATTCAGTTGACTGAAGCATGGCTAAATCGGAGCAGAGCAGCAGCACGAGCAAGGGGGAGAGTAGCAGCAGCAGCTGGGCGAGCGAGCGAGCGAGCGAGAGCTGGAGCAGCAGCATCAGCGCGAGCGAGCGAGAGCCGGAGCAGCAGCAGTAGCAGATCCGGCTGGTATGGACGCCGCCGCCAAAGGGGCCTCACACTGGGGGAGAGCTGTCATCGAGATGTCGCCCGCGGCGCCGGCTTTAAGGTAGCCGCTCCATGGGGGTGCAGGATGGAGCACCGTCGGCGCTGGGAGGTCGAGTTAAGAAGAAGGTGTGATGCGATGAGTGTACAACCTCTTTGGTGGCGCCGAGTAGGCCTCGGCTTCGTCCGAGGAGTAGGTGAGGATGCTGCGGTTCCGGTGGAGCAGGTTAAGGCGGCGCTGTGGGGATGGAGCAGCCGCGATAGACGAGGCGATCATCGGAGCAGCTCCTTGGAGGTGGAGGACGGGGCGGCTGAACCAGCGGGACGACGAGATGGACGACGGATCCTCATCCAGGGAGGTGGACGAGGGACGTTGAGCTGTTGCGGTGGACGACATCATCGGGGAAGAGGCTCCGGCTGTGCAGCGGTGAGGTGGCGGACGAAGGAGGGTGGGGTTTCGCGGCTGGAGCGGAGAGGTGGCAGACGGAGGAGGGTGGGGTTTCGCGGCTGGAGCGGAGAGGTTATGGCGGCCTGGGATTTCGAATGGCGAAAAGGGGGCGACGGGAGGGGGTGAAGCATTACTTAGGGACGCACTTGTCCAAAATGTAGGGTGTGTTACAAAAGTAACCCCCACCGATTTGAACTAGCGACCCTTTCGACTCAGGGTTAGAAGGAGGAATTCGCGTGTCTGGATTTGGCGGCTGGAGGGAGTTTTCGCACGCGTTGTAATTTCGAGATAGCAAGGCGCGGGTTGTAAAGGCCCCAGTTTTGGGAGCACGATATCTGAATTTTCGGGATATAACAAGACGTGGGTTGAATTTTAGGGACAAGCCTAACGTGTAGTAATATTTTACTTGTACATACCAAATCAATTCGCACTTCCCTCAACCAAAAAGAAAACGAAAAAAATAAAACTATTCACACCACACAAAGAGAGAGTCTTGCCCCATTTTACTATACAGATGCTATTCAAAGCTACTCCCTCCTTCCATCTATATAGGGCCTAATGCGCTTTTCGATGCTAACTTTGACCAAATATTAGAGCAATAATATATGACATGCAACTTACACAAAGCACACCGTTAAATTCGTCTGTGAAAGGTTCTTTCAATGATATAATTTTCACATTGTGCATGTCATGTACTATTAATCTTGTCAATAGTCAAAGGCGGTCTTAAAAATCTCATTACGCCCTATATAGATGGAAGGAGGGAGTATGAATCCATGTTATGTCCGATTAAAAAATTTCTCTTGCTGTATAATGCATGTAACCTACTCATACCAACATTTTAGTGCATTCAAAATGTTTATACTACCGCTGCTATTCGAACTAAATTTGAATTCATTTCTCTATTTCAATAAGAATCTACAATCATGATTGTTGCCAACTTCAACCATCATTCGTGTATTACCTTAATAACACAGCACATGATTACTATAGAGATAGATATGAACTATGTGTACTACATGAACTCGAATTCTATTTTTTGAATACACTTGATGTTGATTCCGAATAATAGTACATTTGATGTACTAACTATATATTCATAATCTAAACCATGTTCCATACGTACACCGTGTTTATCACACAAAGTATAGTGCCCCGCCCCCTACATTATGACAAGTATTTATACCTGAGTTGCAAAAGCCACACATTAGCCCAAATTATAATCTATGTTCTACATTATGATATCTTCTTCAAGTATCCGTATCCACTTTTTTATAATGAATTATGATCTTTGTTCGTCTTTTACACCTTCATGATCCTCTTCTATTTGTAGCTAGCTATATCTAACTTTCTACCGTGCATGCACACGCCCGCCCCCCTCTCACCCACCCTTAGCGTCCCCTCCATCGCGCGTGTTCATTATTTCTCTTAAGGTCATCCACCATCGGTGTGTGTAGGCCCTCGGCTCCTTCTTTCTGGCACACACCGGTCGATATACCTCTCTAGACAAGTGTGCCTACAACAAACACATACTTCCCCTCTTCTCTTCTCACCGTCCATGCCCCCCTATGTCCAATATGATTCCACGCAGGTGCACACTCCCGCCCCTCTTTTCATTAATCACGTACTCGCACACTCCTCCCCCCACGACATGGTAGGCCTCTCGCACCACCTCCTAGCCACACCCTCTCCCCCTGTCTGCCTCTCCGGAACTTATTTGCTTCTAACACATGCATGCGTGTATATGAACTGATCTCCCTACATATAGCCAATTCGACTATAATTCGTTTTCACCAAGCACCGATACACTTACCTCGCTAGTTATGTCTCTCCTTTTCTCGGACACACGACGGTTAATCTTCCTATGTAGTTACTATGCTTACCACAACCATATCTTCTCCCCTCATCATCCTTGAATACCTCCCGACCCGTCTCTCACACGCAAGTGCATAGACAGACAGGCATCCCCCGCCCTCTCTTATTGATATTGCACGCATACCCTCTGTTTGTCTAGCAGGCCTCTCCCACCATTTGTGAGACGCCACTCCACCACCAATCCTCCGACGCTCGACCTTTGTCTTTTTCCCAACCTTATTCGTCTGCTACACATATCCATGGATGTCGATCGATCTCCCTGAATACATAGCTAGGTCTTTCTCCTTCCCCACACATATACTAGTCGATCGGT
>NC_057810.1:687454504-687493146 GCF_018294505.1 Triticum aestivum
TCCATGCCACAGAGAAAAACTGCACCTCTGCCCTCTCAAATTCCAGTAGGCCAGCCGCCCTGTATCTTTGACGTGGGAAAACACAAATTCGATGGCACTCTTTATCGATCACGCAGCCACACACTTCATCCATGTTTTCAATTCTATCGATATCTCACGTCCATGACTCCGTTTCACACACATTGCATATGTTACGTTTTTCTGTTTGAGATATCATCAACACATTGCCTCTGTTTCGCACAAACCATCTCTCTCACACCCACCCACGTACGTACCTGCACCTAAAGAAGAAGTGCACGCAGGACGCACATACTCACGTCTCATTCCCGGCCACACCCGCGCGGGTACACGGTGGAGTTTGTTTCTGTACGAAAAGGCAGCCCACATGATAATTTGATGCGTGTAGCGGCTGTTTACTCGAAGGAGGGTCGGGTACCACACCTGGACGGACAAAGTTCGACTTCACGCGTTTGCATTAAATAAAGTTATATATTCCTCAGTGGCACGTACAGAATATAAAACGATTGCCATGGGGAAAATGGAAAATGGGTTTGTCTCTCATCACACCATTTCACAGAAGGCAGCCATGGCCTCTCTCTCTCAGCTTTGGTCAGTGATCCGGCCGCATCCCGTCTGCTGGCGGAAAGGGAGGATGTGCATCGTCTCTCCGTTCGACAGCGTTGAGGCAACATGTCCCAATCTGCGGTACCCGCCGTTCTCTCTGACCAAGCTCCGGCGCGGTAGGACCGTCGCCACTTGCTCGCAGCCGCAGTATGGGCAGATCCCAGCTGTCGGCGCCCTCCTAGTATCATCCTGACGACCCTCAGGTATAGTTTCCTCCGGCCTTGCTCCACGGCCCATCTTCCCATGTTGCTGCATGTGGATCTTCTTTAGTTGTTTGCTTAAATCGTATCTTGGCCGCCGTACTTTCCATCTTGCAATCTCATCCTCAAACCATTTTTGATAAACCACCATGTGCTATCTTTCCCTTATTATATGGAACATGCTTCTTTTTTGTCGGCGTATGTGTCTTCAACTCGTGTTATTGGGCAGTAATTGTTTCCTTTCGACCTCCTTTTGCAAACAGGGCTATCCATTTTCACCTTGTTGCTATTGTGACCTTTTGGTGAACTGCACAAATCACTTTTTTTCTAAAGAGTTTTTTGTGCAGTTCCACCAAAATGTCACACGGGCAACATTTTTACATTTCTGTGGGACTTCGGAAAGGGAGATTGATTTTGCTATTCTCCTCATCCAACTCCGTGCCTAATCTTCTCCAACAAGAAGTTAGTCCTAAAGTGAGATCGTAGAGGTGATCGGCGTCTATTTATGTGTGTTATGTTTCATCATCTAGTTCCACTATTATTGTAATCACATTGACTGGATATCTTTGCAAACAGGGATGGTCCGCTCGATTCTAGTGGAGATGCACGAAGTGATCGGATTGTGGTGTCCTTCATACACCTCTTTGTTGGCTATAGAGCTGGGTGAAACTAGCTGCCAAGCAAGGAACGATGTGCCAAGGAAATGGAGCCATGCCTACGAACAACATCGATCAATTATATTTTTTTTCTTTATTTGTACACCTTCTCACAACTTTGTCTTCAGTTGTGATGTGAATATTGGCGCTGATCTGCGAACCATTGAGATGCTTTAGCCATGGTAGTTTCATTTGTATTTGATGGAATGTTGTAACAAGATAATCTCGAGGCAAGACACAGGAATCCTAAGTTGAAACCTTTTTTTCCTGCGGGAACCAAAGTTGAAACCTTCATAGCATCATAGTACAATTTCATCAAAATTATGCGTACATATAAACAAATCCTGAAGGATTGATAGCAATGCCAGAAACAATCCAACTTCGTTTCGCTGACATGTTGGACATCCTTCATCCGGCTCCACCTGCCATGCAGCAATATTGAGTGCACAACACAACTTCAGGGAAAGATTCACCCCGGTCATTGCGCCGTAGTAGTAATGACTAGTGAGCAGTCAAATCACAAAGCCCCACCTTCGCCACAGTAAGTTGCTCGGATAAAGCAACCATCATTTCTCTGTTCCTTGAATCCGCTGGTACTCCCATATTCCCAGAGTAATAAGTTGCTCGGGCAAATCAACCATCACTATATTTGCTCACGTGTGATGATGTCACGCCCAATATGCGACCCTATCCAAAAAGGAACTCGAAGGTCCCACCAAGGATAGACCCGCATATTGAAACGCTTTTGCAAGGTGGATATCATTACATCAACATTACATAATAGATGGGGATACATACATAAGACATACAAAGCCACACGAATACAACAATATATCATACATCAGAGCATCATCCGACTACGGATGAATCACAAACAGAAACTCAAACGACATCCACCCTGCTAGCCCAGGCTGCCAACCTGGAACCTATCCCCTGATCGAAGAAGCAGAAGAAGAACTCAACACAAGCAAGCATCGCTCTCGCGTCATGATCATCGCATGAACCTGTACCTGCAACTGTTGTTGTAGTAATCTGTGAGCCACGAGGACTCAGCAATCCCATTACCATGGGTATCAAGACTAGCAAAGCTTAAAGGGAAAGGAAGGGGTAAAGTGGTGAGGCTGCAGCAGCGACTAAGCAAGTATGGTGGCTAACATACGCAAACAAGAGCGAGAAGAGAGCAAAAGGAACAGTCGTCAACTAGTAATGATCAAGAAGTGATCCTGAACTCCTACTTACGTCAAACATAACCCAGAAACCGTGTTCACCTCCCGGACTCCGCCGAGAAGAGACCATCACGGCTACACACACGGTTGATGCGTTTTAATTCGGATCTGGTGTCAAGTTATCTACAACCGGACATTAACAAATTTCCATCTGCCTATAACCGCAGGCACGGCTTTCGAAAGATTATACCCTACAGGGGTGTCCCAACTTAGCCCATGACAAGCTCTCGCGATCGACGAAGGAATAGACCTTCTCCCAGGAGGACCCGATCAGACTCGAAATCCCGGTGAGGGAGTCCCGGATTAGGGGGTGTCCGGCTAGCCGGACTACCATCATCGGCCGAACTATCATCGGCCGGACTATCATCATCATCGACCAGACTCCAAGACTATGAAGATACAAGATTGAAGACTTCATCCCATGTCCGGATGGGACTTTCCTTGGCGTGGAAGGCAAGCTTGGCGATACGGATACGTAGATCTCCTATTATTGTAACCGACTCTATGTAACCCTAGCCCTCTCCGGTGTCTATATAAACCGGATGGCTCTAGTCCGTCGGACACCACAACAACAACCATTACAATCATACCATAGGCTAGCTTCTAGGGTTTAGCCTCCTTGATCTCGTGGTAGATCCACTCTTGTAAACATCCACAATATCAATATCAATCAAGCAGGACATAGGGTTTTACCTCCATCAAGAGGGCCCGAACCTGGGTAAAACATCGTGTCCCTTGTCTCCTGTTACCATCCGCCTAGACGCACAGTTCGGGACCCCCTACCCGGGATCCGCCGGTTTTGACACCGACATTGGTGCTTTCATTGAGAGTTCCTCTGTGTCGTCACTGATAGGCTTGATGGCCTCTTCAATCGACAACGACGCAGTCCTGGGTGAGACTTTTCTCCCCGGACAGATCTTCGTATTCGGTGGCTTCGCACTGCGGGCCAACTCACTTGGCCATTTGGAGCAGATCAAAAGCTACGCCCCTGGCCGTCAGGTCAGGTTTGGAAGCCTAAACTTCACGGCTGATATCCGCGGGGACTTGATCTTCGATGGATCTGAGCCACAGCCGAGCATGCCGCGCTATCACGATGGGCACGACCTAACTCTGTCGCCGGACAGCACCTTGGAGGCCGCACACGCATCTGCTCCGACCCATAGTCCGGAGCCGATCGCTCAGATCGAGGACGGATGGTTGGACACCGCCTCGGGAGCTGCAACTTCTACGGCGATGGAGCCGAACACTTACCTTGCCCCGCATAAAGCTCATGACTCCGAGGTGCCGGACTCTCTGCCGGACTCCGAACCTCCTGCGCCCCTGCCAGTCGAATCCGACTGGGCGCCGATCATGGAATTCACCGCTGCGGACATCTTTCAGCACTCACCCTTCGGCGATGTCTTAAATTCGCTGAAGCATCTCTCGCTATCCGGAGAGCCCTGGCCGAACTACGGCCAGGATGGTTGGGACACGGCCGACGAAGAAATTCAGAGCCCACCCACCACCCACTTCGTAGCCACCGTCAACGATCTAACCGACGTACTCGACTACGACTCCGAAGACATCGACGGTATGGACGACGATGCCGGAGACTATCAAGAACCAGTGCCTACAGGACACTGGAAGACCACCTCGTCATACGACATATATATGGTGGACACCCCAAAAGATGGGGACAGCGAAGAAGCAACGGAGGCCGATTCCTTAAAGAAACAGCCCAAGCGCTGACATCAGCGGCACCGCTCTAAATCCCGCCACAGCAAGAATGAGATTCCGGCACAGGAGATAATAACACCCCAGAGAGTGCCGAAGACAACCCCCTCCAGCACGATCCAGCGCAGGAGGAGGCAGAAGCAAGCCCTCATGAGAGGGCGACAGACGAAGAGGTCGAGGATGATAATTACTTACCTCCCTCCGGAGACGAGGCAAGCCTTGACGACGACGAATTCGTCGTGCCTGAGGATCCCATCGAACAAGAGCGTTTCAGACGTAGGCTAATGGCCATGGCAAACAGCCTAAAGAAAAAGAAGCACCAGCTTCAAGCTGATCAAGACCTACTGGCCGACAGATGGACCGAGGTCCTCGCGGCCGAAGAGTATGAACTCGAACGCCCCTCCAAAAGTTACCCAAAACGCAAGTTGCTCCCCCGACTAGAGGAGGAAGCATACAAACCTGTATCACCAGCGCACTATACGGCAGACCGACCACCTCGTGGCCGAGACAGAGAGGCGTGCAAGCCCTCCACCAAAACCATACCCCGGCACCGCTCAAAAAGCATGAAGCCACGGGGGAACGCGTCGGACTTGCGGGATATATTGGAGGACAAGGCAAGACAATCCAGATCTATCTATGGATCACGTGTGCGCCCCAAGACCCACGACGAATACCGTCGCGCCGAATACAACTACTCCGGCCGGGCCGAACACAGCAGACAACGCTCTCTTGAGCTACGTCGCGATATTGCTCAATACAGAGGCGTCGCGCACCCACTATGCTTCACTGACGAAGTAATGGATCATCAAATCCATGAAGGGTTTAAACCCGTTAATATCGAATCCTACGATGGCACAACAGACCCCGCGGTTTGGATTGAGGATTATCTCCTCCATATACATATGGCCCACGGCGACGATCTTCACGCCATCAAATATCTCCCGCTCAAGCTTAAAGGACCAGCTCGGCATTGGCTTAACAGCCTGCCCGCAGAGTCAATTGGATGCTGGGAAGACCTGAAAGCTGCATTCCTCGACAACTTCCAGGGCACGTATGTGCGACCACCGGACGCAGATGACCTAGGCCACATAATCCAGCAGCCAGACGAATCGGCCAGGCAATTCTGGACACGGTTCTTAACAAAGTAAAATCAAATCGTCGACTGTCCGGATGCAGAGGCCCTCGCTGCCTTCAAACATAACATCCGCGACGAGTGGCTGGCCCGGCACCTAGGACAGGAAAAGCCGAAATCCATGGCAGCCCTCACATCACTCATGGCCCGCTTCTGTGCGGGAGAGGATAGCTGGCTAGCTCGCAGCAACAACCTCAGCAAAAACGCTGGCAGTCCGGATACCAAGGACCGCAATGGCAGGTCGCGTCGAAACAAAAACAAACGCCGCATTAACGGTGACAGCAATGAGGATACGGCAGTCAACGCCGGATTCCGAGGCTCCAAGCCCGGTCAACGGAAGAAGCCATTCAAAAGAACCACTCCGGGCCCGTCCAATTTGGACCGAATACTCGACCGCTCCTGTCAAATACATGGAACCCCCGAAAAGCCAGCTAACCACACCAACAGAGATTGTTGGGTATTCAAGCACGCAGGCCAATTAATCGCCGAAAACAATGACAAGGGGCTACACAGCGATGACGAGGAAGAGACCCGGTCGCCGAACAACAGAGGACAAAAGGGATTCCCCCTCAAGTTCGGACGGTAAACATGATATACGCAACGCATATACCCAAGGGGGAGCGGAAGCGTGCACTAAGGGACATATACGTGATGGAGCCAGTCGCCCCAAAATTCAACCCATGGTCATCTTGCCCGATCACTTTCGATCGAAGAGACCATCCGACCAGTATCCGCCATGGAGGATTCACCGCATTGGTTTTAGACCCAATCTTCGATAGATTTCACCTCACGAGAGTCCTGATGGATGGCGGCAGTAGCCTGAACCTGCTTTATCAGGATACAGTGTGAAAGATGGGCATAGACCCTTCAAGGATTAAACCTACAAAGACAACCTTAAAAGGCGTCATACCAGGTGTCGAGGCCAGTTGTACAGGCTCAGTTACACTGGAAGTGGTCTTCGGATCCCCGGATAATTTCCGAAGCGAGGAGTTAATCTTCGACATAGTCCAATTCCGCAGTGGCTATCACGCTCTGCTCGGACGAACCGCGTTCGCAAAATTCAACGCGGTACCGCATTATGCATACCTTAAGCTCAAGATGCCACGCCCTCGTGGAGTCATCACGGTCAATGGAAACACGGAACGCTCCCTCTGAACGGAGGAACATACAGCGGCTCTCGCGGCAGAAGTACAGAGCAGCCTTTTAAGGCAATTTTCGAGTCCGGCCGTTAAACGACCGGACACGGCCAAACGCGCCCGGAGAAACATCAACCAAGACCACCTGGCACGTTCTGAGCACGCGTAGCAATGCGGCCTCAACCCCAACCCTCGCATAATTGTAAGACAAACTCTCCGCGTACATAATTACGCCCTGGAGATACCATGGGCATAGGGGGAGAGGCACAACCACAACAGACCCAGAGTGCGGTTCGACCACACCAGGGGCTCCCAAGTGTGTCGCTCTTTTTATCTTTTATTTCTCTCTTTTTTATACAGAACTCTGTCCGGCGGCGAACCTGCCGAACTCATGATGCAACAGCCAGGGAGGGACAAAGGCTGTGACGAACACTCAGGTGGTCTCCATTACGAGCATTAAATTTGTTAAATACACCATTCCGCGGCCTACCCCTGGAGGGAGACGCCTTTAATTCGTCCAATCCCTTGCTTTCCGCACTATTTGTATCATTCCGCACTCATAGCAAATCTTCTCGAATAAAATGCAGCACTTTTTGCCCATAATTGCATTACCTTATATATATGTTCATTTACGACATGCTGCATCCGTACATTTTGGTACGGCCAAATACACCAGGGGCTTATGTTCCCCGCATTATGGTGTGATAAAGTCCGCACACTTTCACAAGTGCGGCACCCCGAACTTATAGCATTATATGAATCGGCTCCGAATCATGTCTTGGGTCAATAGTTGGGTTTGCCCGGCTCCCATGTTTGGCACCTTATGTTCCGTTCTATAGGCTAAGGTAGCACTGGGAGAACCACTGCGATTGCGCCCCGGTTGAGCCGGGTTAACGCCTCAGTGGAGAAAGCTAAAACTGACTGTCATGATAAGGCGAGAGACTGGTCGCTGTTCGAGAGGTCTTTTCGGTTTCTTAAAGACCTACTCCGCTTCGAGCGAAGTACCGGATAATGTCCGACGAAGGCGTGGATAGCGCCCCGAATTCGGTCTTCCGAATACTAGGGGCTTCGCCGAAATTTAAAATTATAGAATTCTATGGCTAAGTGAGAGTGTTCAAGCACTATAAGTCCGGTTGCCTTGTTCGCTGTGTTGAGCGCCTCCCTAGATGGACCCAAAAATGGGAACAAGAGTGCTCAAGTTTATCCCGAACACCCCAGCACTCGTGGCATGGGGGCTCAAGCCGATGACTTGCCATCTCTCAGATTTAATAAACGGCCGCACAGAAGGTAATATTTTAAATTAACAAGCGTTGCTTAGCGCATATGAACAAAGTTTTTAGCGCATAGGATAACACATTGCGAATTTACTCAATAATTACATCCCTGGGGCACTCATCCGCAATCTTGCGGGCACCCTTCAGGACAGTCTTATAGTACATCTCGGGCATACGATATTCCTTGCCCGCTGGTGGCGCGTTAGTGATTAGCTTCTCCGCATCCAGCTTGCCCCAATGCACCTTTGCGCGGGCAAGGGCCCAACGAGCACCTTCAATACAGGCGGAGCGCTTGATAACCTCCACCCAGGGGCACGCATCCACCAACCGTCGCACGAGGCCGAAGTAGCTCCCAGGCATGGCCTCTCCAGGCCACAGACGGACTATGAGGCCCTTCATGGCCTGCTCGGCCACCTTGTGGAGCTCGACCAGCTGCTTTAGCTGGTCGCTAGGGGGGACCGGATGGCCGGCCTTAGCATACTGAGACCAGAAGACCTTCTCCGTTGAGCTCCCCTCCTCGGCTCGGTAGAATGCGGCGGCATCAGACACGCTGCGAGGCAGATCTGCAAACGCCCCTGGAGAGCTCCGAATTCGGGTAAGTAACACGTAATTTACATTCACATGCTTGCTTTGCATGAAAAATGCCTTACCCGCCGCTATCTTCCTCACCAACTCAATCTCCTGAAGGGACTTATGGGCATCGGCCTTGGCAGTTTTGGCACTTTCGAGAGCCGAGGCAAGCTCGGACTCTCGAGTCTTTGAGTCACGCTCCAAACTCTCATGCTTTTCCATGAGAGCCTGGAGCTCTTGCCGAACCACCGCCACCCGCGCCTCCTGCTTTTCTCGCTCTGCCCGTTCCGCGGCCGCATTGCGTTCGGCCGCGGACACGGCCTCCTTCAGGGTCACCACCTCGTTCGTGGCCCCTGCAGTACCCATGTTATCCTTGTTATTTTTTGTTGCAACCTAAATCCTTTTCTGTAAGGTACAAGTTCAAAGAGGTGTTACTCACCTTCTTTGTCCTGGAGCTGCTTCTTGGCGCGGTCGAGCTCTTGCTCGGACCGCTCGAGCTCCTGCTTCAAAGCACCGACCTCCGCAGTCAGTGCGGCAGAGGTCAGCAGCGCAGCCTACAACCCATATTGACATAATTTTTTAGCAACCCTGCGTATATCTTCTTTTTTTTCAGATCCTCAGTCCGGCTTTTCTTTCCGAACACCAAACCGAGCATCAGGGGCTACTGTCTATGCGGTATTACATTGCATATTTTTAATTTCTTACCTCAAAGCCTGATAGAAGGCTATTGCAGGCTTCGGTCAGCCCGCTCTTGGCAAGCTGTACCTTCTGAATCACCGCACTCATAATAGTGCGGTGTTCTTCGTCGATGGAAGCGCTCTGCAGCGCCTCCAACAAATTGTCCGGCACCTCCGGTTGGACGGAAGCTGCCGGCGTCACGATCTTGCCCTTCGTGTGAAGGGGCCGCCGGCCGAACTCCGGAACCACTGCGGGTTCTGATGTGGAGTCCGGCGCAAAGTCTGGGAGGCTGCCTTGTGGCGCCTCCGGAGCCTCCCCCTGATGGGTCCCTTCTTGGGATCCCACCTCGGCGTCCTCGGTGTCGCGAGGGTTGGAGGCGGTCGAGATGGAGTCTACATCCGACGGAGCCAACGACCCGCTCGATGAAGCGTGGAGATCATCATTGGCCGGACTACAGGCAGCATGCGGCATCAGAATGACACTATGTGACGCAGAAAAAGAAATTATAAATCATTCAAGAATCCGGATACTTACGATCTTGCCGGAGGCCTGGCCCTTGAAGGCCATTCTTCCTCGCCAACGTTGATGTTGGCGGAGCTGTCCGGGGGAATAGTCCTTCCCCTCTTGGACCCTTCGGCCTCCCCTGTTGGGGAAGCCTTCCTCTTCCTCTCTCCCTCCTCTGGGAGAGAGTCCTCTTTCTCCTCCTTGTTTTCGGGGGAGGAGTCCGCCCCGGAGTCGTCGGACACCTGAAAACCGGAACTCTTTCGAGCACCCGTGGCCTCCTTCTTGGCCTTCTTCTCCGGCACCACGTGCGGTGCCGGAACCAGCAGCCTCGCTAGATGGGCGTCTACTGGGTTTTCTGGCATAGGAGCCGGGCAGATAATCTGCCCCGCCTTCCTCATCCAGTCCTGTCAAAGGAAAAGGGGAAATTAAAACCCGCATAGAGTCAAACTATGAAAAGCAAGTGTCCTGTAAAGGGGTAGAATCACTTACCTCGTCGGCTTGACGCTACGAGCGAAATCCCCGATCTTCAGTCGCGGATGTGGGGGCTTCGGCGCCCTTAAACAGCACCCTCCAGGCGCCTTCGTACGTCGTGTCGAAGAGCCCGCTCAGCGCCTGGTGCTGCTCCGGATTGAACTCCCACAGATTGAATGCCCGCTCCTGGCATGGGAGAATCCGGCGAACGAGCATGACTTGGACCACGTTAACCAGCCTGAGCTTCTTCACCAGCTTCTGGATACAGGCTTGGAGTCCCGTCAGCTCCTCCGAACTACCCCACAGCAAGCCCTTCTCTTTCCAGGAGGTGAGCTGCGTGGGGATACCAGATCTGAACTCGGGGGCCGCCGACCACGTAGGGTCGCGCGGCTCGGTGATATAGAACCACCCCGATTGCCACCCCTTGACGGATTCCACGAAGGCCCCTTCGAACCAAAGGACGTTGGGCATCTTGCCCAACATGGAGCCTCCGCACTCTGCTTGAGTGCCCTTCACTACCTTCGGCTTGACATTGAAGGTCTTGAGCCACAAGCCGAAGTGGGGCTGGATGCAGAGGAAGGCCTCGCACACGACGATAAACACCCAGATGTTGAGGATGAAGTTCGGCGCCAGATCATGGAAATCCAGGCCGTAGTAGAACATGAGCCCTCGGACAAAGGGGTGAAGTGGAAAGCCCAGTCCGCGGAGGAAGTGGGGAAGAAAAACGACCCTCTCATGGGGCCTGGGGGTGGGGATGAGCTGCCCCTCATCGGGCAGCCGGTGCGCAATGTCGCCGGACAGGTAGTCGGCGCTGCGCAGTCTTTTGATGTGCTCCTCCGTAACGGAGGAGGTCATCCTCTTGCCTCCCGCTCCAGACATGACTGGGGAAGGTTGAGATGAGATGTGCGGGCTTGGGCGCTGCAGCTCGAGTGCACGGAGATGGATAAGCAAAGGAGGAAGAAGGCGTAGGTGAAAAGGTGAATCCTTATCCCTTATATGGGCGGGCGAAGTCTACGCGTCCCCCACCGGCCTGGTAAAAATCGCTTATCCCCCAAGCGTCACCATCAATGGCGCGGTTGGGTTACCCACGTCCGTATTGATGAGAATCCCGGATTAAGGGGGAACACGATCTCTGCTTCGACAAGACGTGCCAACGAAACCGCTTCGCTAAATGCGCTGAGGTGGTAGAGTAAAAAACGATTCAAGTAATGGCTTGGTAGTGGCGTGACGTCATGCCGCAAAAAAGTCAGCAGATTGAACTTGTGTATATATTATTCTCTCTACGGTGGAATGTGGAATTTATTTTGCAGAGCCGAACACTATCCTGGTGTTCACAATCTTCTATCATTCGGAGGAGGAACCCGCCTTGCAATGCCAAGCAATATACGCGTCGGACTTATCGTCATTGAAGCCTGGTTCAGGGGCTACTGAGGGAGTCCCGGATTAGGGGGTGTCCGGATAGCCGGACTACCATCATCGGCCGAACTATCATCGGCCGGACTATCATCATCATCGACCGGACTCCAAGACTATGAAGATACAAGATTGAAGACTTCGTCCCGTGTCCGGATGGGACTTTCCTTGGCGTGGAAGGCAAGCTTGGCGATACGCATACGTAGATCTCCTATTATTGTAACCGCCTCTATGTAACCCTAGCCCTCTCCGATGTCTATATAAACCGGATGGCTCTAGTCCGTAGGACACCACAACAACAACCATTACAATCATACCATAGGCTAGCTTCTAGGGTTTAGCCTCCTTGATCTCGTGGTAGATCCACTCTTGTAAACATCCATAATATCAATATCAATCAAGCAGGACGTAGGGTTTTACCTCCATCAAGAGGGCCCGAACCTGGGTAAAACATCGTGTCCCTTGTCTCCTGTTACCATCCGCCTAGACGCACAGTTCAGGACCCCCTACCCGAGATCCGCCGGTTTTGACACCGACACCCGGTTTACAAGACTTTTCGACAATGGTAAAACAAGACCAGCAAAGCCGCCCGATGCACCGACAATCCCGATAGGAGCTGCACATATCTCGTTCTCAGGGCAACACCGGATAAGTCAAGCTACGAGTAAAACCAGCCCTCGAGTTGCCCCGAGGTGGCCCCGCAGGTTGCTCGGTTCGGACCAACACTTAGACAAGCACTGGCCTGGGGGGGCTAAAATAAAGATGACCCTCGGGTTGGCCGACCCAAGGGAAAGGTATAGGTGGTGGTGAGGCAAATGGTAAAACCAAGGTTGGGCCTTGCTGGAGGAGTTTTATTCAAAGCGAACTGTCAAGGGGGTCCCATAAATCACCCGACCGCGTAAGAAACGCAAAATCCGGGAACATAACACCGGTATGATGGAAACTAGGGCGACAAGAGTGGAACAAAACACTAGGCATAAGGCCGAGTCTTCCACCCTTTACCAAGTATATAGATGCATTAATAATATAAGAGATATTGTGATATCCCAACCAAAATCATGTCCACCATGGAGAAATCTTCAACTTCACCTGCAACTAGCAACGCTATAAGAGGGGCTGAGCAAAGCGGTAACATAGCCAATCAATGGTTTGCATAGGTAAGGTGTCAAAGGTTAGAGGTTCATGGCAACAAGGGATGGCTCGATAAACAGATGATAGGTAGCGCAGCAAAGCGATAGAACAAAGCAACTAGCATAGCAATGACAGTAGTGAGATCCAGGGTAGCGGTCATCTTGCCTGAAATCCCGCTAGGAAGAAGAACGAGTCCATGAAGAAGACGAACGGATGTAGTCGAACGAATCCTCAAAATCGCAACATAACCGGAACTAAGAAGCAACACCGGAAAGAAACAAACAACATTGTAAACACAGAAGCATAAACATGGCATGATGCACAAACAAGAATGATGCATGTCCGGTTTAATGAGGCATGGCATGGCGAAGTGCAACAGACAATACTACAAATTAAGTGGAGCTCAATATGCAATGAGTTGCATATTGACAAAACACCACATCAAATATTTAGTTTGATCTCGGTTATGTACCCAACAATATTAAATGTTGTTAAACATGGCAAGAGGTGAGGCATAATTAAACTACCTATCTAGGCAAGTTTAAATGAGGCCGGAAACAACAAACCACAATTCCGGAAAATCCTCATGTCCATAATCTAGTTTTGGTACTGTTCTGTCTATTACATAATTTTAGAGTTGTTAAACAGGAAAACAAAGTGGACCATGTTAAACCAGGCGTTTTTCCACCCCATTTACATATAAAGAACATTAAATTCGGAGCTACGGTTATTTAGTTATGAAATAAAGCATTTTAACATGGCATATTAGCAAATTAAAGCAAACATCAATTTAAACATTTTTAACATAGATGAAACTGGCATATTATTAATCTACACAATTTTCTGAGCATTTTTCATATATAAATCATTTTAATCCGATGCACGGTTAATTAGTTATTGATGCATGAACAAAAGGGGGTTTTCTGCAAATATGCAGTTTTCTAGAAAATGCTAAATTCGTACGGACAGGAAAAAATAGATCTGGGCCCAAAACGGAGATCAGGCCCAGGGTGCGGGGGAGCTACTCACATCGGTCCTTGAGGCCTTGGAGAGGGGCGCAGCCCACGCGAGCAGGGAAGGCCGCTCGGTCGATGTGGAGGCAGTCAACGCGAGGACGACGCGTCTTCGGTGCAGAGGAAGCACGGGCGCGGCGTCACTGATGGTCAGCAGTGCAGCAGCGGGCTCTAGCGAGGCGGGGAACTCCGACGGGACGGCGGGGATGGAGTGGACGAAGGGGCGGCGAGGTCCTGGGCGTCTGGATCTGGCCGGGAATGGGCTTGAGGAGGCTAAGGCGCCATGACGGCATCCATGGTCGGGCGGTGCTGCTGCTCGAAGGAGACGAAGGTGCGGCGATGGATCGAGAGAAGAGGCCGGCCATGGTTTCCTGCGGAGGCAACAGAGAGAGAAGTGAGAGGGAGAGAGCGCAGCGAAGGGAGGAGAAACAGGGGACGAGGGAATCCAGAGGAGGCGCGGGTCGGAGGTGGTCTCGGGCGCTCAAGGTTGTGGCCTCGATCGCAACTAGATCGAGCGCCGGCTGGAAGCGGGGTGGAGGGCGGCACTCCGAACTGCTGCTGCTGCTTGGGTGGCCGGCAACCACCAGCGAGGCAGAGGTGCGAGGACAAGGAGGCACAGCCTCGTTGATTGCGATGATGTTGTTACCGACGGCGCTAGGAACTTGGCGCCTTGCGCGGGACTCCGACGACGCGAAGCTCTGGGAAGAAGATGGCAGCAGCGGGCCTGCTGATTGGACGGGCATGGAAGGCGAGGGAGACCAGGGGCGGCTGGCCGGATCGATGGATGGATGGATCGAAGGGGCTGGGTTGCCTCGGTGCTGAAAACCAGGAAGGTAGTCGGGTGACTCGAATGGATCGGGCAAGATCCCGAGGAAGGGGGGGGGACGAGGTGGAGAAGTCAGTGGATGGCGGCGCGAGGAGGATTGGATGGATTGGACGGGCTAGGGCTAGGGTTAGGATGATATTATATAGCAGGTGAATTTGTTAGGTGCATCTGGTCCCTCCGATTTAAATCGGACGATCGAGAAAAAAAAAATATACTAGGAGAGTCCAAATAAGAAAATGGTGATGTTTTGCAGACGTTTGGGGATGATCCGGACACAACGGTGGCGACTGCCCGGGTCGGGTCCGGGACAATTTCGGACGCGCACGTCAGGGGGATTTGGTAGGGGAAGGCTAGGGATGCCCAAAAAGGAAGGAGGAGGGGCTTAAATAGGTAGGGGGTTAGGGTTAGAGGATTAGGAGGGTTTGGAGGGGGGTTTCCGGACCCTCGGATCGCGATCGTGCGCTCCAGACAGAGGGGGGACTAGGTGGCTGCAGGTGGGCTGTGTAGATACCACGGGCTGCAGGAGAGAAGAGGGAGAGAAGAGAGGCCCGGCAACAGTTTCGGAGACCGAAACGTCCGACGATTAAACCGACTATATCGCGGTTATAAATATAACGGTTGGGCAGTCAAATGAACTCCAAACGCGACGAAACTTGGTGTGCGGCCTGTCTATACTATAATAGGACCGCATGACAAGTTGCATCCCATTCTGAGAACATTTTTATGCCACTTATAAAACAATATTTCGGAGGTGCCGCGGGCGCGTGCGAGTGTGGTCGGGCTCAGAACGGACAACGGAGAGAACTGGCGGAACCAGAACGGATGCAAGTTTTTAGAAAATGATGCCGATGCAATGCGCATGATGATATGAGATGAAATGCAACACAAGAACAAAATGCAAAACAACAGACAAAAACCCAACCACGGAGGAAATAATATATCGCATCTCTGGAAAAGGCAAGAGATGGAGTTACGAATATGGAAAGTTGTATCCGGGGCGTTACAACACTCCACCACTACGAGAGGATCTCGTCCCGAGATCTAGAATGGCACCGGAGGGAAAAGGAAGAGGAAGAGAGGAGGTAACCTAAGTTGCTTCTTCGACAAACGAGTGAAACCATGAACCTTGAGAGGTTGAGCAATTTAAAAGAAAGAGTACAACAGAGATGAACGAGATTGCAAACAATCCGTAGGAAAAGAGGACCAAGGAACATTACGAGAACTTGAAGGTTGCGAAAACGTGAATCAAGAGTTTAATGGACAAGAAGGAATTGAAACCACTCTGGTTGAAATGAGATAAGAATGAATAATAATGATATAATTTTGACAGGACTCCGACTGTAAATGGAAGGAATTGAACATGAACTTGACAAGATGAGAGGATACTTGATGAAATCAACAACACACTGCCTCCGGAACTATTGAAAGAATGGCACAAGTGATAAGAAGGATTTCAGACCGCAATCCGGTTGAGAAGGGGGGCAAAACATGGTAAGAAGAAAGAACTTGAATGAGAGCACAACACTCCAGTTAAATGGAGAAGCAAGGAGAAGAACATGATCTTGCCAAAGCAAGATGATGAGTGAAAAGAGCAACATCACAATGCCTTCAGAAGAAAGAATAGAAGATAGATTGTTGGAATAAAAGGGACGGAGAAGAAAATGAAATCTTCTGCCACAAATGAACTTGGAAAGCATCCTTGCAAAGAAGGATTGAACGAAGTTGTTGGAAAATCAACAACGAAAAACACAAGTTTGTTGTGGGCTTATGGCAAACATCTCAAAATGATGAGGTGACAAGCGGCCACTAACGAAAAACAATTGATTGCTTGAGAGGAATGAAGAGATGAAAACTTCTTTCATCTAGAGGATAGGAGAAAACTTGGATAATTGATAAGCACCACAAATAGCAACATTCCCAATGGAAGGCTTTAGGTGAAATATAACCCAAGATAATTCCAACAAAGAAGTTGATTGGTCGAAAAGATCTCTTGAACGAAGAGAAAATGATGGATTTAAAATACCTCATTCTTGACAACATGTGAATCATCAAACAAGAACTCGAATTGTCAAGAATGACATAACACCACCTCAAAAGATAAGGTAAAAAGAATTGCACTTCGGAATGCAAGATGAAGAATGCTTGAACTCCTTAAAACAAAACATGTGTTGAGCACCATGTTTATTTTAGAGTAAAGCTTAGCAGATCATAACTTCTAGAGAAATCTTGAAGAACAATTGAAGAATGAAAATAATCCTTGACGAACCATCAAGTAGAGCCACCATGAAGAACTCCGGTAATAAAAGGATGATGAAAAGAAAGAGAAGTTGAAAACACAAGGTGAAGCCTTGCAATGATTTAGATGGAGCTTCGAAATGAGATAAAGCGGAAAACTTGGAACTCCGGAAAAAAGAATAGATGAAACACTGGAACCAAGAATTACTTCACCATGAACAATCTCCGGAAGAAAAGAATTAAACACCTGGATGAAACAAGAATAAGAATTACATTATGCGTATCCTTCATCAATTTAAATTGATGACAAGCAACGGATATGGCATACTACTTATTCTCGTAGAAAGGATTAAGATAGATATAATGCGAACTTGAGAAGGTATTGATGGAACCACCGATGGGATTTGGAAACAACGAATGAATGAATGAATTGATACGATGACGAATGAAGAGAAATCTTGGACGAACCACCGTAAGAATGGAAAATGAACATAGCAAAGGCACAATTCACCGGGAAGAATTGGAAAACGAATGAAGATACTTGAGGGGATTTAAATACACGAGAACGAAGAGATCACAAGCTGATTAGAGACCACTTGAGCGATGCACCGGTAAGATAAGGAGAAGGAGAGCTAAAAGCTGAGAATGAATAAACCCGAAATGATGGCCTTCGTAGAAATAAAATGGAAAGAACTCACGAAATACTCCGGATGGGTGAAAAGAATTCCCACACTCGAAAACAATTATGAGAGGATGTCATCAAGCTTGAACTATGCATCTTCAAGAGAATGGCCAAGATTTAGAGGAAAAACTCTTCTTCGGTCTTCAAATGTTGAGAATGATGATGAGAACCATCATGACAATTGTTGAGGCACTCCGGAATGAAAATTGGAAAGGTTGAGCCAAAGATGAAAATAATTTGAAAGCGACCTTGGAGAAGGCATGTGACTGATGAAAATTCATTCTTACGTCACACTTAAAAAGGAATTTGAGAATAATTCCGGGAGAATTAGAAGAGTCAGGTAAGATCCTGGGAAAAGACCTGTGGGTTATGGGCCCACTCAAAAGAAAACACCATTGAACAATTTAGAAGAGAGATTGCACCGGTTGAATTAAATGGCTTGAATGGAAACACGAATCTTCCGAGATATCTTCAACACTCCAGAACAAATGAATACCAAGAGGTCAGTGATTGAGAGGTGCACCGGCATGAGAAAGCATTTGACACGAGGAAAGGAATATGATCAACACTGAAAGCTTGAATTAACACCACCGGAGAAGAATACGAGAATGAAGAATGATGAACTTGAAACTCCTGGCCAACTTCATGATAATCACCGGGTAAGAACATTGATTGAAAAGAGTGAATAGACTTCACATGAATAAATGGATACTTGATTAAGAAATCTGAGTCCTTGAAGAAAAAGGGTGGGAGGGCGGGAAAACAAAGGCAACTTGGGGAGATGGAATGGATATCGTTGAGAAAACTTAGAATTGATCTTGCAAATGTTGAAATGATTGAATCCCTTGAAGAGAAGCACGCCGGTTGGAAAGAATTGGGATGACAATCTCGATGATCAAGAAGGATTACCACTCCCATAGAAATATGAGAACACCACTTAGGAAAGGTATGGAATCAGCACTTGACATTGAAGCAACTCGAATACCACAACTCAAAACAAGACAAAGGATTTGGCTTGCAGAATAAGCCGGAACAAACATATGATAGAGATTCCATCCGAAGTTTTCGTGGTGGGGCCCACACGGGCTCGAGTGTATAGCACCATCATGTATAAGGCAGTGCACATGACATACGAAGTGTCCCCGAACCAGCATAGCCAAGGGTTCTTTAAGACACAACGAGACCACTGTAAAAACGACCGTGGAAAGGCGGACCACTAGACGTCGAACCCCAATCTCATATCATGCATCTGTCGAAAGATATTCTAGGAGCTACTTGAATTCCCACCTATAAAACTCCCGAAACTTTCTGGTTATGCAATCTGGTGTTGGGGATACAGGGGAAGCAATATATCTCACCCAAACTAACAATACCTACATCCAAGCTGTATCCATCCGTCAACACATAACCAAGAAACCTTCGGAAATCGTGTACCTCAACCTTCGAAAAGCATCCGTTATACGAGTTATGGCAATACTCCCGAGCTCGCCCCAGTACTGGGTTATCGGGGTTATCTCACCAACAACTGCATAAAAGAGATTTTCGATGTCGGCAAAACTTAGGTATTCCAGAACTGCAACAATAAAATTGTGACGACAACACCTCAGAGCTCAACTCCCCGGGTCAAAGCCACATAAATAGACAGGAGGCACCAAGAACACTGTTCTCATCACAAAACCATCGGAACGGTTCCAAGATACCCGCGTGATCCTAAATTTTTTTAGTGAAATTTGAGAAGAGTACAGTCAAAACATCTACGTCAAGAGTCCTCACCAGAGCGACGACGGGGGCTGAGGAGTAAAAAGAATCCTTCTCTCTGATATATATAATCCTAAGACTCAAAATAGTTTTCTTCTAGACTCAACAACGGCCAACAATCAAGGGGGCTCCTATGGTCGGTCGAGGCTCTGATACCAACTTGTCACGCCCAATATGCGACCCTATCCAAAAAGGAACTCGAAGGTCCCACCAAGGATAGACCCGCATATTGAAGCGCTTTTGCAAGGTGGATATCATTACATCAACATTACATAATAGATGGGGATACATACATAAGACATACAAAGCCACACGAATACAACAATATATCATACATCAGAGCATCATCCGACTATGGATGAATCACAAACAGAAACTCAAACGACATCCACCCTGCTAGCCCAGGCTGCCGACCTGGAACCTATCCCCTGATCGAAGAAGCAGAAGAAGAACTCAACGCAAGCAAGCATCGCTCTCGCGTCATGATCATCGCATGAACCTGTACCTGCAACTGTTGTTGTAGTAATCTGTGAGCCACGAGGACTCAGCAATCCCATTACCATGGGTATCAAGACTAGCAAAGCTTAAAGGGAAAGGAAGGGGTAAAGTGGTGAGGCTGCAGCAGCGACTAAGCAAGTATGGTGGCTAACATACGCAAACAAGAGCGAGAAGAGAGCAAAAGGAACGGTCGTCAACTAGTAATGATTAAGAAGTGATCCTGAACTCCTACTTACGTCAAACATAACCCAGAAACCGTGTTCACCTCCTGGACTCCGCCGAGAAGAGACCATCACGGCTACACACACGGTTGATGCGTTTTAATTCGGATCTGGTGTCAAGTTATCTACAACCGGACATTAACAAATTCCCATCTGCCTATAACCGCAGGCACGGCTTTCGAATGATTATACCCTGCAGGGGTGTCCCAACTTAGCCCATGACAAGCTCTCGCGATCAACGAAGGAATAGACCTTCTCCCAGGAGGACCCAATCAGAATCGGAATCCCGGTTCACAAGACTTTTCGACAATGGTAAAACAAGACCAGCAAAGCCGCCCGATGCGCCGACAATCCCGATAGGAGCTGCACATATCTTGTTCTCAGGGCAACACCGGATAAGTCAAGCTACGAGTAAAACCAGCCCTCGAGTTGCCCCGAGGTGGCCTCGCAGGTTGCTCGGTTCGGACCAACACTTAGACAAGCACTGGCCCGGGGGGGCTAAAATAAAGATGACCCTCGGGTTGGCCGACCCAAGGGAAAGGTATAGGTGGTGGTGAGGCAAATGGTAAAACCAAGGTTGGGCCTTGCTGGAGGAGTTTTATTCAAAGCGAACTATCAAGGGGGTCCCATAAATCACCCGATCGCGTAAGGAACACAAAATCCGGGAACATAACACCGGTATGACGGAAACTAGGGCGGCAAGAGTGGAACAAAACACTAGGCATAAGGCCGAGTCTTCCACCCTTTACCAAGTATATAGATGCATTAATAATATAAGAGATATTGTGATATCCCAACCAAAATCCTGTCCACCATGGAGAAATCTTCAACTTCACCTGCAACTAGCAACGCTATGAGAGGGGCTGAGCAAAGCGGTAACATAGCCAATCAATGGTTTGCATAGGTAAGGTGTCAAAGGTTAGAGGTTCATGGCAACAAGGGATGGCTCGATAAACAGATGATAGGTAGCGCAGCAAAGCGATAGAACAAAGCAACTAGCATAGCAATGATAGTAGTGAGATCCAGGGTAGCGGTCATCTTTCCTGAAATCCCGCTAGGAAGAAGAACGAGTCCATGAAGAAGATGAACGGACGTAGTCGAACGAAACCTCACAATCGCAACATTATCGGAACTAAGAAGCAACACCGGAAAGAAACAAACAACATGGTAAACACAGAAGCATAAACATGGCATGATGCACAAACAAGAATGATGCATGTCCGGTTTAATGAGGCATGGCATGGCGAAGTGCAACAGACAATACTACAAATTAAGTGGAGCTCAATATGCAACGAGTTGCATATTGACAAAACACCACATCAAATATTTAGTTTGATCTCGGTTATGTACCCAACAATATTAAATGTTGTTAAACATGGCAAGAGGTGAGGCATAATTAAACTACCTATCTAGGCAAGTTTAAATGAGGCCGGAAACAACAAACCACAATTCCGGAAAATACTCATGTCCATAATCTAGTTTTGGTACTGTTCTGTCTATTACATAATTTTAGAGTTGTTAAACAGGAAAACAAAGTGGACCATGTTAAACTAGGCGTTTTTCCACCCCATTTACACATAAAGAACATTAAATTCGGAGCTACGGTTATTTAGTTATGAAATAAAGCATTTTAACATGGCATATTAGCAAATTAAAGCAAACATCAATTTAAACATTTTTAACATAGATGAAACTGGCATATTATTAATCTACACAATTTTCTGAGCATTTTGCATATATAAATCATTTTAATCAGATGCACGGTTAATTAGTTATTGATGCATGAACAAAAGGGGGTTTTCTGCAAATATGCAGTTTTCTAGAAAATGCTAAATTCGTACGGACAGGAAAAAATAGATCTGGGCCCAAAACGGAGATCAGGCCCAGGGCGCGGGGGAGCTACTCACATCGGGCCTTGAGGCCTTGGAGAGGGGCGCAACCCATGCGAGCAGGGAAGGCCGCTCGGTCGATGTGGAGGCAGTCAACGCGAGGACGACGCGTCTTCGGTGCAGAGGAAGCAGGGGCGCGGCATCACTGATGGTCAGCAGCGCAGCAGCGGGCTCTGGCGAGGCGGGGAACTCCGACGGGACGGCGGGGATGGAGCGGACGAAGGGGCGGCGAGGTCCTGGGTGTCTGGATCTCGCCGGGAACGGGCTTGAGGAGGCTAAGGCGCCATGACGGCATCCATGGTCGGGCGGTGCTGCTGCTCGAAGGAGACGAAGGTGTGGCGATGGATCGAGAGAAGAGGCCGGCCATGGTTTCCTACGGAGGCAACAGAGAGAGAAGTGAGAGGGAGAGAGCGCAGCGAAGGGAGGAGAAACAGGGGACGAGGGAATCCAGAGGAGGCGCAGGTCGGAGGTGGTCTCGGCGCTCAAGGTTGTGGCCTCGATCGCAACTAGATCGAGCGCCGGCTGGAAGCGGGGTGGAGGGCGGCACTCCGAACTGCTGCTGCTGCTTGGGTGGCCGGCAACCACCGGCGAGGCAGAGGCGCGAGGACAAGAAGGCACAGCCTCGTTGATTGCGATGCTGTTGTTGCCGACGGCGGCAGGAACTTGGCGCCTTGCGCGGGACTCCGACGACGCGAAGCTCCGGGAAGAAGATGGCGGCAGCGGGCCTGCTGATTGGACGGGCATGGAAGGCGAGGGAGACCAGGGCATGTGGCCGGATCGATGGATGGATGGATCGAAGGGGCTAGGTTGGCTCGGCGCTGAAAACTAGGAAGGTAGTCGGGTGACTCGAATGGATCGGGCAAGATCCCGAGGAAGGGGGGACGAGGTGGAGAAGTCAGTGGATGGCGGCGCGAGGAGGAATTGATGGATTGGACGGGCTAGGGCTAGGGTTAGGCTGATATTATATAGCAGGTGAATTTGGTTAGGTGCATCTGGTCCCTCCGATTTAAATCGAACGATCGAGAAAAAAAAATATACTAGGAGAGTCCAAATAAGAAAACGGTGATGTTTTGCAGACGTTTGGGGATGATCCGGATACAACGGTGGCGACTGCCCGGGTCGGGTCCGGGACAATTTCGGACGCGCACGTGAGGGGGGTTTGGTAGGGGAAGGCTAGGGATGCCCAAAAAGGAAGGAGGAGGGGCTTAAATAGGTATGGGGTTAGGTTTAGAGGATTAGGAGGGTTTGGAGGGGGGGTTTCCGGACCCTCGGATCGCGATCGTGCGCTCCGGACAGAGGTGGGGCTAGGAGGCTGCAGGTGGGCTGTGTAGAGACCACGGGCTGTAGGAGAGAAGAGGGAGAGAAGAGAGGCCCGGCAACAGTTTCGGAGACCGAAACGTCCGACGATTAAACTGACTATATCGCGGTTATAAATATAACGAGGCAGTCAAACGAACTCCAAACGCGACGAAACTTGGCAGGCGGCCTGTCTATACTATAATAAGACCGCATGACAAGTTGCATCCCATTCCGAGAACATTTTTATGCCACTTATAAAACAATATTTCGGAGGTGCCGCGGGCGCGTGCGAGTGTGGTCGGGCTCAGAACTGACAACGGAGAGAACTGGCGGAACCAGAATGGATGCAAGTTTTTAGAAAATGATGCCGATGCAATGCATGATGATATGAGATGAAATTCAAGACAAGAACAAAATGCAAAACAACAGACAAAAACCCAACCACGGAGGAAATAATATATCGCATCTTCGGAAAAGGCAAGAGCTGGAGTTACGAATATGGAAAGTTGTATCCGGGGCATTACAGATGACCACAGGAGCTATCCATTCAGATTGCATGTTAAAAAAAATAAAGGTCGATAACTAATGGGGCAAACTTTCAAAAAAAACTAATGCAACACCTCAGGCCAAAGCGGCCAGATTGCATTTTGCATGAGAAATTACACACCATGTTTCATCGACATGTGGTCCCGTTCCAACATATCAGTGAGACAACGGCGAGTCCTTTTCTACTAGTATTTCTGAATGGACGTGTAAGCCGGGGCGCCTCTTCGTGTACCATGGCAAACTGGCAACCGTCCATCGACTCTTTGCCTTCCCCTCTCGATTTGGAACTGCTGTCGCACGCCCTTCCTCTCGCTCCTCCATTTTCCTACTACCATTCACCCTTCCTTCTGCCATTGTTCGATCATCTTCTCCATGGAGGGAACAGGCCGGAAATGACCGCGTTATTCTTGCCCCAATCTGAAAGATGACGTGGTGGAGGAACTCATTGATCAGTACAACGTCATCACCTCGGCTAGCATGGCAGGTTCATTCAAGACCATTCTCGACTCGACTCATAACATCATTACAAGGAACCCCCAAGAATCAAGGAGCGGTTTGATCTCCCCTATCTTCTTCGCCATGACCCTGATGACTACTGGCGCGGGGACAACGGAGGCCTCGCCTTGTGCAAGTTGATGCCGCTTGATAATGATACGTATGATGTTAAGATGCCATCGCTTGAGGGCAAGGATTGGGCAGGCACAAATGGAGATTGGGTTGTTTATATTGGGTACAATTGCGAGTGGGAATTTGTGAATGTGTACACTCGTCACCGGGTTCGACTTCGAAAAATCTCAGCAGACTACCCAGAGGTTGAGCACACCAGTATTCTACGCACATTCAAATACGATCATGATGACTATCTTCTATGGAAGATAGCAATTTGTCGAGTTCCCAACCACTCTTCAGATTACAAGAACTATGAAGTTGTTGTTATCTTCGACAAGCTTGTTGCCGTCCTTTGTGGTTCGACTCGATGGATATTGCTCAAAAATCTGTTTCTATACACGGATGTGTACTATGATGCAATTCAATACGAGGGTCTTGTGTTTGCTTCCACCGCTCATGGCACTGTTTTTGCATGGGATCCTCGTAGTTTCGGTACGTTTGTCTTCCACTATAATTATAATTGTTTCATCCACATGCATGCGGGTTAGCAAATTTCCCTTTACTAATTAACCTTCTTCTTGTGTTTCCAAGGTCCTATGAACATTCCACCACCTATACGTGAAAAAAAATTATAACCAAGGGGGAGATGACGATGGTGATGATCACGAGCATGAGGACGAGTAGAACGTATATACTCAATGGCGTCTGGCAACTAATTCCGATGGATCACCTCTTCTTGCCTGTATACAGTGCACTGAGTTTGTTACGACTGAGGGAGCACGTGTTGTCTCCCATGGTCGCACTCTCCGGACCTATTCGAACACTCGTTGCATGGTATTCAGGATGGATACTAGTGTGCTAGCGCCAACACCTTCTCCCTGATACATAATTGATAGTCTTGGAGAAAACTCGCTCTTCCTTGGACAAAACTATCCGATGATGGTGAAAGGCGATCCAACTGCTGTTGACACAACGTTACTAGTACCATTTATGAGAAGCAACTGTGTCTATACCTCGGACATTTGGGTGGTTCCCTACCCTGGTACTGATATAGTAGGCCGCTTCAGCATGGATGATCAGTGTTGCGTTGGTTTCCAGATCGACAATAGATGGCCCGTCCCAGAGAATCACTTGTGGTTCAAAGCAAGTGTTTCCAACGTCGAGGATTGGTTGAGTTGGAGTTCATTTCATTGCTTGTTATTTGTTGTGTGATGAAAACTTTAGTATTTATAATGTATCCTCGTTGTCGATGTGGGTTGATGACCTAATGTATGTAATAAAATGATATGCCTGTGATAAACTTACTAAATTTCTGAATGGCTTTCGACTCGCTTCTCTGAGTGAGTGGTGCGACGAGGCAAAAAAATATTTTCTGAATACATAATTGTGCGTGCATTGCAACAGGTTATCGGATGAGGCCAATCAACAATAGTAGTACACTATTTGTACTAGCTTCACATGCTTCGAGCGTCGGGCGGGTGTTTTACTGTAGCCATATGTTAATGTGTTCGATGTACGTAACCAGCACCTCGAATCCTCGATACTAGTACTATATAGTAAGTAGTAGGAGTAGTAGGGTGGCATGGGCCAGAACAAGCATTCACGTCCAGGAGTACGACACACGCCACCAGCACGACTTCCATCTGACACCATATTTCTTGGAGTCCGTGCTAGAGCAATCTCTTCAACCTCATCGTTTCTCTAACTCAGCCATCGTGTGGTGGGCGAGGTGGGGGTTTGCCGATAGTCGGTTTCCTACACTACGGTCCCACTTGTAAGGACAACTCCAACGCTCTATCAATATATCGATGTACTCTTCTTCCCAATACCAAAACTTGCATCCATTCTACTCCCTCCGTTCCACAATACATGCCTTCTATTTGTCAAATCATAGATGTATCTAGACATGTTTTAGTATATAGGTACATCCATTTTTGGACAAATGGAAGTCAAGTATTTTGGAATGGAGGGAGTACAAAATAAAAAATTTAAGTTAGCACAACTAGTCTAATCCGAGAGCACAACCGAAGATTTGGTCGGGTTCTTTCTCCTTTTGCCGACACGTGGGACATCCAGCATCCAGGTCGTGTCATGCAAGAAAATAGAGTGGTAGTAGTTGAAGCCACGTGATGTGCATCTTGGGTTAAACTGTAAATAGAATCTTACTACTCTTGAGTAACTCCAAAAGCGGCCACCAAAGATCTTTATCGGATTTGTTTTTCATCACCAACACGTCGAGGTGAAAGATGTGTGATGTCTACTACACAACCTTCTTCTTGTAGACGTTGTTGGGCCTCCAAGTGCAGAGGTTTGTAGGACAATAGCAAATTTCCCTCAAGTGGATGACCTAAGTTTTATCAATCCGTGGGAGGCGTAGGATGAAGATGGTCTCTCTCAAACAACCCTGCAACCAAATAACAAAGAGTCTCTTGTGTCCCCAACACACCCAATACAATGGTAAATTGTATAAGTGCACTAGTTCGGCGAAGAGATGGTGATACAATTGCAATATGGATAGTAGATATGGGTATTTGTAATCTGAAATTATAAAAACAGCAAGGTAACAAGTGATAAAAGTGAGCGTAAACGGTATTGCAATGGTAGGAAACAAGGCCTAAGGTTCATATTTTCACTAGTGCAAGTTCTCTCAAAAATAATAACATAATCGGATCATATAACTATCCCTCAACATGCAACAAAGAGTCACTCCAAAGACACTAATAGCCAAGAATAAACGAAGAGATAATGGTAGGGTATGAAACCACCTCAATGTTATCCTTTCTGATCTATCTATTCAAGAGTCCGTATTAAAATAACATGAAGCTATTCTTTCCGTTCAATCTATCATAGAGTTCATACTAGAATAACACCTTAAGACACAAATCAACCAAAACCCTAATGTCACCTAGATACTCCATTGTCACCTCAAGTATCTATGGGCATGATTATATGATATGCATCGCACAATCTCAGATCCATCTATTCAACCAACACAAAGTACTTCAAAGAGTGCCCCAAAGTTTCTACCGGAGAGTCAAGACGAAAACGTGTGCCAACCCCTATGCATAAGTTCATGGGCGGAACCCACAAGTTGATCACCAAAACATACATCAAGTGGATCACGTGAATATCCCATTGTCACCACAGATAAGCACGGCAAGACATACATCAAGTGTTCTCAAATTCTTAAAGACTCAATCCGATAAGATAACTTCAAAGCGAAAACTCAATCCATTACAAGAGAGTAGAGGGGGATAAAACATCATAAGATCCAATAATAGCAAAGCTTGCGATACATCAAGATCATGCCATAGAGGGAACATGAGAGAGAACACGAGAAAGAGACATCAAACACATAGCTACTAGTACATACCCGCAGCCCCGAGGGTGAACTACTCCCTCCTCGTCATGGAGATCGCCGGGATGATGATGAAGATGGCCACCGGTGAGGGATCCCCCCTCCGGCAGGGTGCCGGAACAGGGTCCCGATTGACTTTTGGTGGCTACAGAGGCTTGCGGCGGCGGAACTCCCGATCTATCTTCGTTTTCGATGTTTTTAGGGTATATGGGATTATATAGGCGAAGGAAGTCGGTCGAGGGGGGGGCGGCTCGAGGGGCCCAGGAGACAGGGGGCGCGCCCAGTAGGGGGGGCGCCCTCCTATCTCCTGGCCTCCTCGAGGCTCTTCCGACATGAACTCCAAGTCTCCCGAATCATATTCTTCCAAAAAATCACGCTCCCGAAGGTTTCATTCCGTTTGGACTCTGTTTGATATTCATTTTCTTCGAAATACTGAAACACGCAATAAAACAACAATATGGGCTGGGCCTCCGGTTAATAGGTTAGTCCCAAAAGTAAATGAATCGCATGAATGCTTCATAAATTATAGATATGTTGGAGACATATCAGCATCCCCAAGCTTAATTCCTACTCGTCCTCGAGTAGGTAAATAATAAAGAAAGAATTTATGAAGTGTGAATGCTAGAAGGTGCACAAGTTTGATCAATGATAATTTCAATCACCTTTTCTAGCATGTTTACATGTCATAACTGTAGTTCATCTCATAAAGCTTTTCATGATCAAGTAACAAACTATTCACATGTTAAAGCATAGACCATAAACTTTCTTGAAAACTAGCAAACTATGTTCTCAGTCATCAAACAACTGGAATTCATCTTATTTTCAGGAAGGGTCTATGTCATAGCTTTGATTTAGCAAACTCCACATACTCAACTATCATATAATCTTCTACAATTGCTAACACTCACACAATACTTATGGTTATGGAGTTTTAATCGAACACTAAGAAAGATAGGGGCTTATAGTGTTGCCTCCCAACGTATTCACCTTTGGGTGATGTCAACAATAATAGTTCATGCTAACTTACATGCAATTGGATATATATATACATATATATATATATATATATATATATATATATATATCAGGATCTTTCCAACACGAGGTGCTTGCCAAAGGATAAAATAAAAAGGGAAAGGTGAAGATCACCTTGACTTTTGCATAAAGTAAAAGACATAAAGTAAAAGATAGGCCCTTCGCAGAGGGAAGCAGAGATTTGCAGAGGTGCCAGAGCTTGATTTTGAAATAGAGATAAATAATTTTGAGAGGACATAACAACCAAGAGTTCCCAATATCTTCCATACTACATACATTATAGGCGATTCCCAAACAGAATGGTAAAGTTTTTACTCCCCCTCCACCAACAATCATCATTCCATGGCTTGCCCGAAACAACGGGTGCCTCCAACTAACATCAAACCTGGGGGAGTTTTGTTTGCAATTATTTTTGATTTGATTTTGATCTTTTGATCATGGGACTGGGCATCCCGTTTACCAGCCATTTTTCTCGTGCATGATGAGCGGTGTCCACTCATCTTGAGCATAACCCACCTAGCATGGAAGATACTGACAGCCCCTAGTCGCTACATGAGCGATTCGGGCATACAAAATAGATTATTGTTTGAAGGTTTAGAGTTTGGCACATGCAAATTTACTTGGAACGGCAGGTAAATACCGCATATAGGTAGGTATGGTGGACACTCATGGCAAAAACTTGGTTCAAGGAATTTGGATGCACAAGCAGTATTCCCGCTTAGTACAAATATTTAGGCTAGCATGAGGGGGAAAGGCAAGCTCAACATGTTTGAATGATCCATGAAAATATACTTTAACTGAGATGTGAGAAAACATAACCCATTACGTTGTCTTCCTTGTACAACATCAACTATTTAGCATGTCATACTTAATGAGTGCTCACAATTATAAAAGATGTCCATGATAATATATTATATGTGAAATCTCTCTTCCTTCAATATTCTTTCATGAATTGTTCAAATGACCAATACAATGCTTGCTAACCTTCAATAAATTTACAACCTCTACTTCTTAGATGTGAAGTCATTACTCCCCATGGGATAAGCAAATGAAACATATATAAATTCATATTTATGACATTCAACTCATTCAACCATTTACTCATAGGATATAAGTGAAGCACACGAGTAAATGACAAACTACTCCAAAAAGATATAAGTGAAGATCAATGAGTAGCTAAATAATAAAGTAACTATGTGAAGACTCTCTCTCATTTAAGAATTTCAGATCTTGGTATTTTATTCAAATATCAAAGCAAAATAAAATGGCATTTCAAGGATAGCACGACTCATGTGAAGAAGCAAAAACTTAGGTTCAACCGATACTAATCGATAATTGTTGAAGAAGAAAGGTGGGATGCCTACCGGGGCATCCCCAAGCTTAGATGCTTGAGACTTCTTGAAATATTACCTTGGGGTGCCTTGGGCATCCCCAATCTTGAGCTTTTGTGTCTCCTTAATTCCTTTTATATCATGGTTTCCCTAAATCTCAAAAACTTCATCCACACAAAACTCAACAAGAACTCGTGAGATAGGTTAGTACAAAACAAAGCAAAAACCTTATCATTTTCTACTGTAACATATCACTAACATTATTATTCAACATTGCATACTAAATTTCTCTGCATATTTAATACTCCTATCCTCAAATAGAATCATTAAACAAGCAAGCATATGCAAATAATGCAAACATAACAGCAATCTGTCAAAACAGTATAGTCTGTAAAGAATGCAAGATTCATCATACTTCCCTAACTCCAAAAATTATAAAAAAATATTACTGTGTAAAATATTTAGCATATCTCAATATGCAAAAAGATTCAACATTATATCACTCTCTGACTTTTCTAGGGAATTTTTGCAACAGCGGTAAACTTTCTGTTTTGAAACAGCAACATGTATACTTGCAAAATAAGCATGGTAAAAGCTATCCTTGACATTTTTATTGAAAATAAATATGCAAAACATTATTCTAAATAATAGCAAGCAAATACTAACAAAATAAAATGACGCTCCAAACAAAACACATATCATGTGGTAAATAAAAATATAGCTCCAAGTAAAGTTTCCGATGAACAAAGACGAAAGAGGGGATGCCTTCCGGGGCATCCCCAAGCTTAGGCTCTTGGTTGTCCTTGAATATTAACATGGGGTTACTTGGGAATCCCCAAGATTAGGCTCTTACCACTCCTTATTCCATAGTCCATCGAATCTTTACCCAAAACTTGAAAACTTCACAACATGAAACTCAAAACAAAACTCGTAAGCTCCGTTAGTATATGAAAACAAACCACCACTTTAAGGTACTGTAATGAACTCGTTCTTTATTTGTATTGGTGTTAAACCTACTGTATTCCAACTTATCTACGGTTCATACTCTCCGATACTACTCATAGATTCATCAAAATAAGCAAAGAACACATTGAAAACAGAATCTGTCAAAAACAGAACAGTCTGTGGTAATCTGTATCAAACGTATACTTCTGGAACTCCAAAAATTCTGAAAGAAATTGTTGGGCCTGAGGAATTTTTCTACTAATCATCTCCAAAAATAATCAACCTAAAATCACTATCCAGTAAAAAATGACAGCTATTCTTGTGAGCGCTAAAGTTTCTGTTTTTTACAGCTAGATCGAAAAGACTTCACCCAAGTCTTCCCAAAGGTTCTACTTGGCACTTTATTGAAACAAAAGCTATAAAACATGATTAATACATTATAATAATCATGTGAACGCACAAAAACAGTAAGGGTAAATATTGGGTTGTCTCCCAACAAGCGCTTTTCTTTAATGCCTTTCTAGCTAGGCATGATGATTTCAATGATGCTCACATAAAAGATGAGAATTGAAACATAAAGAGAGCATCATGAAGAATATGACTAGCACATTTAAGTGTAACCCACTTCCTATGCATAGGGATTTTGTGAGCAAACAACTTATGGGAACAATAATCAACTAGCATAGGAAGGTAAAACAAGCATAGCTTCAAAAATTTAAGCACATAGAGAGGAAACTTGATATTATTGCAATTCCTACAAGCATATGTTCCTCTCTCATAATAATTTTCAGTAGCATCATGAATGAATTCAACAATATAACCAGCACGTAAAGCATTCTTTTCATGATCTAGAAGCATAGAAAATCTACTACTCTCCACATAAGCAAATTTCTTCTCATGAATAATAGTGGGAGCAAACTCAACAAAATAACTATCATGTAAGGCATAATCCAATTGAAAACTAAAATCATGATGACAAATTTCATGGTTATCATTATTCTTAATAGCATACAAGTCATCACAATAATCATCATAAATAGCAACTTTAATCTCATAATCAATTGGAACCTCTTCCAAAATAGTGGATTCATCACTAAATAAAGTTGACACTCTTCCAAAATCCACTTTCATATTCATCACAATAAGATTCAATATCCTCCAAAATAGTGGGATCAATACTACCTAAATTTTACACTCTTCCAAACCCACTTTCATCAATATAATCATCATAAATAGGAGGCATGCTTTCATCATAATAAATATTCTCATCAAAACTTGGGGGACAAAAAATATCATATTCATCAAACATAGCATCCCCAAGCTTGTGGCTTTGCATATCATTAGCATCATGGATATTCAAGGAATTCATACTAACAACATTGCAATCATGCTCATCATTCAAATATTTAGTGCCAAATTTTTTGTAGATTTCTTCTTCTAGCACTTGAGCACAATTTTCCTTACCATCATTCTCACGAAAGATATTAAAAAGATGAAGCGTATGAGACAAACTCAATTCCATTTTTTTAGTTTTCTTTTATAGACTAAACTAGTGATAAAACAAGAAACGAAAAGATTCGATTGCAAGATCTAAAGATATACCTTCAAGCACTCACCTCCCCGGCAACGGCGCCAGAAAAGAGCTTGATGTCTACTACACAACCTTCTTCTTGTATACGTTGTTGGGCCTCCAAGTGCAGAGGTTTGTAGGGCAATAGCAAATTTCCCTCAAGTGGATGACCTACGGTTTATCAATCTGTGGGAGGCGTAGGATGAAGATGGTCTCTCTCAAACAACCCTGCAACCAAATAACAAAGAGTCTCTTATGTCCCCAACACACCCAATACAATGGTAAATTGTATAGGTGCACTAGTTCGGCGAAGAGATGGTGATACAATTGCAATATGGATAGTAGATATGGGTATTTGTAATCTGAAATTATAAAAACAGCAAGGTAACAAGTGATAAAAGTGAGCGTAAACGGTATTGCAATGGTAGGAAACAAGGCCTAAGGTTCATACTTTCACTAGTGCAAGTTCTCTCAACAATAATAACATAATCGGATCATATAACTATCCCTCAACATGCAACAAAGAGTCACTCCAAAGACACTAATAGCAAAGAACAAACGAAGAGATTATGGTAGGGTACGAAACCACCTCAAAGTTATCCTTTTTGATCTATCTATTCAAGAGTCCGTAGTAAAATGAAGCTATTCTTTCCGTTCAATCTATCATAGGGTTCATACTAGAATAACACCTTAAGACACAAATCAACCAAAACCCTAATGTCGCCTAGATACTCCATTGTCACCTCAAGTATCCGTGGGCATGATTATACGATATGCATCACACAATCTCAGATTCATCTATTCAACCAACACAAAGTACTTCAAAGAGTGCCCCAAAGTTTCTACCGGAGAGTCAAGACGAAAACGTGTGCCAACCCCTATGCATAAGTTCATGGGCGGAACCCACAAGTTGATCACCAAAACATACATCAAGTGAATCATGTGAATATCCCATTGTCACCACAGATAAGCACGACAAGACATACGTCAAGTGTTCTCAAATTCTTAAAGACTCAATCCGATAAGATAACTTCAAAGGGAAAACTCAATCCATTACAAGAGAGTAGAGGGGGAGAAAACATCATAAGATCCAACTATAATAGCAAAGCTCGCGATACATCAAGATCGTGCCATAGAGGGAACACGAGAGAGAACAAGAGAAAGAGAGATCAAACACATAGCTACTGGTACATACCCTCAGCCCCGAGGGTGAACTACTCCCTCCTCGTCATGGAGATCACCGGGATGATGATGAAGATGGCCACCGGTGAGGGATCCCCCCTCCGGCAGGGTGCCGGAACAGGGTCCCGATTGACTTTTGGTGGCTGCAAAGGCTTGCGGCGGCGGAACTCCCGATCTATCTTCATTTTCGATGTTTTTAGGGTATATGGGAATATATAGGCGAAGGAAGTCGGTTGGGGGGTGCTCGAGGGGCCCAGGAGACAGGGGGGGCGCCTAGTAGGGGGGGCGCCGTCCTATCTCCTGGCCTCCTCGAGGCTCTTCTGACGTGAACTCCAAGTTTGATATTCCTTTTCGTCAAAATACTGAAACAGGCGATAAAACAGCAATATGGGCTGGGCCTCCGATTAATAGATTGTTCCCAAAAGTAATACAAAAGTGTATAATAAAGCCCGTTATCATTCAAAACAGATAATAAAATAGCATGAATGCTTCATAAATTATAGATACGTTGGAGACGTATCAATGTGCAGGTTCAGTGGGTCCTCTTGCGTTTTCACTGACATGTGGGACCGCATGTGAGCAAACAGACGATGGGCTCCGCGCGTCCGCTGGATGGCTGAGAAGAGAGATAGAGGAGGGCTGAGCACGGACTCCAGGAAATTTGTTCTACATAACCAGCACCTTGATATTCGCGTGTGCTTGTTTCTAGAATAAATAAAGGAGGTACCCCTACTTATGTTACTCCCACGATCATATATATCAGAATGCATACTTTTGATTTGGACATAATTATTGGCTTGCTGCGATGCTTTTGATCTTTGGAGAATTTATACATAGAGGTGATGATATCATGCACATTGAAAGCCTGTATATATTGTACTGGAATTAACTGTTCAGTTGTCGTTCTTTCGACATACTCTTTTTTTAGACCTTAACTGTTTTCAATCTTCATGTCTACTTAGGCAGAACCACATGGAGAAAAACATATAACCAATCGGTGGCGTACTAAGCACAAGGATTTTCTCAGTTCTCATGACATTCGTTTGAGGACAATAACGATGGGACAATATGCATCCAACCAGGCAAAAAGAAGCTTTGTCACATTCTTCCTGTTGAATGCGAGGTTACTATTGTCCATGAGGCTTAATTTTTAAAGTAAGAGATTTCTCATGGACGAACATGTTGAACAGCAAAAAAAGAAGTTTCAAGTGGACAAATGGGCTTCTAAACATGCTCGGCTTCTATTTACAACAAGTTTTAGACATCCTGCAATAATTCTTTTGCACAGGATGTTGATTTTATGGATCAGACCGATCCATTTGTTTGTGACTGCAAAAAAGAGTGGTTGGGTTAGATGTTACTATCATGTTCAATCTGGGTTTTGTCTAAAAATTTGATGAAGAATTAATCCTTGGGCTTTTTGTACCATTTGTATGCTTGACTTGCATGTTGTTGCCCTCGTACTCCCCTCCACCTACCACTACACTACCGCATCTTCCATGGCTGATGTTCGTTCCCGTCCGAGGCCTTGCAGTCGTTCTCCGTCTGGCGTTGTCAACATGGTCAACAACCAAGAGGAATCAGGAGATGATTGTACGTGGAGAGGCTGACAATAGGGACCCACCAGGGTCATTGCATTTCGCAAGCAGGTGCCTCGTTATTACAAGCCAAAAAAAATACTTCCTCCTAATTGTTTGACAACTAGGTCCCACGCCATTATTAGTGTAGTCAATAAATGAGAAAATTCCACAACGAGCGGATAACACTAGGGACCCAGCAGCTCGCCCAGTTGTTTTTCAGTTTTAGAGACGGAGCTCAACTGCGCGCTGTGCGGGGGTTATGGCCCGTGTAGCCCATGCTTACGCTGTTATTAAGCACATGATGAGCCCAGTTGATATATTTTTTCTTTCTGAAATTGGCTAGCCCCGTTCTTTTTTTTGGAGAACACCAAAACCGAGGCCTACTTGCTTTTCTCAGCCCTGCTGGGCTACAAATCTTTCAGGACGAGGAGGGATGTAAGTAGTAAGAAATGGGCTTCCCCAGAAAACGGGCTATAAGTTGTAAGAAATGGGCTGTAAATTTTTAAACCAAAGCCAACCGGAAATTCCATTAAAATGTCATTTTTTCAGGATTTCTCTACTCTCTACTCTTATAAAAACCAAAGGCAACTGGCAATTACATTAAAATATCATCTTTTCTCCCACAAGATAAACTACTCATACAAATGCATCTTCATGTTCCGTGCAACGAAACGGCATCTTGCTAGTTAAGATTCTAAATTTCATTCATTTTTTTGCGGAGAATTGTATTTTGAATTTTATTTTGATATAATTTTTTGAAAATTATTTTTAACGTGACTCGGAATTTCTTAATTAATCGAGTTCGGACCCCACCGAAATATGCAAAATTTCGTTGAATTTTTTAGAAGTGCCCAAAATATATGGTCTGTAATGCTAGTAAAAAGAATATGGGCTTCAAATATCCTTAAGAAATAGCAAATGGGCTGTAAATTATTGAAAATAATGGCTAATGGGCTGTATGCTGTTTTCCACAGATTTGGAGGCTGACTTCTGGGCCTACTAGGTTGACGATGACGCTGTCCTAAAAAAAATTTGACGGGTACACAAGGCTTTGTCAAGTTAGTCAACACATAGCAGTGACTGTTGGATGTCCATCCAACGGCTGCCGTGCTTCTTCAATCTTTGATCTTCCTGCTCGAGCCGCCCAAACCAGCCCGGCGGGACTGCCTGCTCCTTCCTCTCGTGGCTGGTTGTGCTGCCGCCAGGCCATCCCTCTAACCACCCACACATCCTGTTATTTTTCGGCGACGTCACCCTCACCCCGTAGCCGACCAGTCAGTGCTTGTACTCCGCTCAGCGTGGGCATCCGCTGCGGTGGCTTTGCCGGCTCCGGGTGGTCCTCTTCTTGGGCCTCGCCCTCGTCCACCGCATTTTTGCTCTCGGCGCGGCGAGGTCAACATGGTCAACAAACAACAGCCATCGGAAGAGGCTGACAGTAGGGGCCCACACAGGGAAATGCCTCCTTATTACGAGCAAAATAATGATTCCTCCTCCTGATAGCTTGGACCCACCAGAAGGGCCTCTGTATTTCGCGAATAAACGTTCCTCCCGCTGTCAGCTTGGACCTACCAGAAATGCCTCCTTATTACGCACAAAAAAATGAATACTCCCCCTGCTAGCTGGGACTCACCTTGGTGGGAGGCTGACTTGTGGGCCTACTAAGTTGACGGGGACAGAGGGCTTTGTCAACTTAGTCAATATGAACGATTCTAGCTCCAGTGACCGTATGATTTCCGTCCAACGGCCGTAGTGATTCTTCAACCTCTGGTCTTCGTGCTCCAGCCGCCCAAAGCAGCGCCAGTCGTGCGGCATGCTCCTGCCTCCCATGGCCAGCTGTGATGCCGCGGAGGCCTCACCGCCCCCTACTACTCCCACCGCTGGCCAGACCATCCCACTACTCACCCACACCCCCTGTTATTCTGCAGCGACGACAGCCTCACACCGCAGCCGAACCAGTGAACCCTCGTACTCCTCTTCGCGTGGGCATCCACTGCTATGTCTTCCCCGGCTCCAAGTCGTCCCCTTCCTAGGCCTCGCCGTCGTCCACCGTTGTGGTGCTCTCGGTGCGGCGTGGTCAATGTGGTCAACGACCGACTTCCATCGGAAGAGTACTGTACGTGGAGAGGCTGACAGCTGGGTCCACGGCAGCCGCAAGGAAGTGCCTCCTTATTACGCTTAAAATAATTCCTCCACCTGACAGCAAGGACCCACCGGACGGGCCACCGTATTTCACGAAAAAAATGATTCACCCCCTGACTACTGGGACCCACCAGCTACATCTTTGCACGCAAGGAAGTGCGTCCAAGAAAAAAACGATTCGTCCCCTGACTGCTGGGACCCACCAGCTACATCTTCGCACGCAAGGAAGTGCGCCCAAAAAAAACGATTCGCCCCCCTGACTGTCGGGACCCGCCAGCTACATCTTTGCACACAAGGAAGTGCCTGACAGTCGGGACCCACCTGGTCGAAGCATACGTAGCCTTGTCATTCTGGTCGCGAACGTGTATGTACATACTGGTGGATATAGAGGCGCGCACGTGTCGTAGTAGAGGCGCGCACGTAGCATGTACACGTACGTACATCGGCCAGTGTGCAAGAAAGAAAATACCACCACGTATGTGTACATACGGGTGGGGTCTCGAACACCTACTCGCGCATACGTATGGCCAGGGCTCGTGTACATGGCTGGGTCGGAACGGAGAAACAGTGTCGTCGTCGTGTTCATGGGGAGGCAACCGGTTGGGTAGGAATGGAATGCGTCGCCGTGTTCATCGGGAGGGCTTGGATGGAACAAGCAATGGAAACGAGGCCTCGCATACCGCAGAACGGAGGAAACGGCCTTGTGTTCGACCGGCCACGTTCGAAACGGGATCCTGTTCAACGGGAGGGGTCTGGCGTACCGCAAAACGGAGGAAACCGACCTCCTACGGTCGAAACGGGGGTCCTGTTGATCGGGAGGGGTGTCGCGTACCGCAAAACGGACGAAACGGACTTGTGTTGGAGCGCTACGGTCGAAATGGGGGTCCTGTTCATCGGGAGGGGTCTGGCGTACCGCAAAACAGGACTCCACGGGATACTGTTCATCTCCACCGTCGACCTCCTCCAGCCTCCACGGGCTACCGTCAACCTCCTCCGGGCTCCACGGGCTCTTGTTCATCCAGCCTCCACCGCGCGCTACTCCACCGGCTACTGTTCAACCACCACTCCACGGGCACCCCTCCACCATCTACTGTTCATCCAGCCCTCCACGGGATCGTCCTATACATCCAGCCCTCCACGGGGTCTTGTTCATCCAGCCCAAACTGGCTCGATCGATTTGGTGCCTGTTCATCCGGAG
>NC_057810.1:687493450-687503729 GCF_018294505.1 Triticum aestivum
AACACTCACTGTTCATCCCAGAGGCAGCATCGATCGGCTTCAGTTAGCAGCAATAGCGAAGGAATCACTCGATCGGGTTCAGTTAACAGCCATCGATCGATTGCACAGGTTCAGTAATGCGTAGCCTACAGTGCAATCGCTCGGGTTCAGTTAGAGCCCAACGCCTCGCTCGGGTTCAGTTAGAGCCAATGCCTCACACACACACGCGTACGTGTACGAGAGAAACGTGCATCGCTCGGCCCCCGACCACCCACCGTAACAGGGAACTCCCCGAAATTTTCCTTGCCCTCACTTCTACCATGGTATTTTCCGTCATGGATAGCCCAAAGAATGTCATGCAGCTGCATCTCCGGCCCGCCCAGGACGAAAAGCTCATTTTCTGTCATGATTTTTTGTCATAGAAGTAGGAGCCCACCACATCTATGATGCTACCGGGTTTTGTCACAATTATCGTCATAGAAGTGTCATATGTATGACAGGAAAAAAATTCGTTCGGCCCAAAATGTCACGGATGTGTCTTTTTTTGTAGTGCATACTCACGCGTTTGGCGGAGGCAGGGAGGGAAGTGGGGGTGGGCCCTATGCTTGCTTCCTTTCCGCCGCGGCTACGACCATATTCCAGACCAAGAAGTTCTTGGGTGATAGGAACGAGGGGAGCACGACAGCCTTGGAAAAAAACGAGGTTCCATACTTCCCAAGTTTCATACGGGAATGCATGACAGAGGATGGGAAAACTTATCTGAATCTACAGCCCCCGGCAACCTTGACTCGCCATGGGTGGATCTCCGTGTCTTTTGCCCTCGGCAAGCTCGGCTTGCCGGGCCTGGGGCGCTGGCTCGTTTTCTTCCTTCCACTTGGCTTGGCAGAAACATATCATACCCTGCATACCAAAGAGAATGGACAGGAACAAAACGACGCAAAGTCGACCTCTATGCTAGGGGTCAGTCGCCGCTAAGCACTATCAACCCTAACCTGGGTAGAGACTCATCTAGCATGCATGCTATGACTTAGGGCGCCAGTATTTCGTTTATTTATGCTCAGGGTCTGCGCCTGGCTTTGTACAAAGGGTCACATGCCTTGCCGGCAAGGCTTGTACAAAAGGGGGCTTGTCAGGGGGCCCAGAAGCCGCGCCTTATGGGAAAACTTGCGAAGATGCTCGATGTTCCAGGAGTTGCTAACTGGAATGTCATCTTCGGCGGACTGCGGTGGGCCTGGTGACTCGTGTTACCCGATAAGGGTCTTCCCACTTCAGCGTCAACTTATTGGAATTCTTTGCCGACTGAATGTGCCGAAGAACAAGGTCGCCTTCCTCAAAGCTCCGGGCTTGAACCTTGCGGCTATGGTAGCGACGCAAGGCTTGCTGGTAGCGCACTGCTCTCACAGCCGCCCGGAGATAATCTTCCTCAAGGAACGTTGTGTCATCTTGCCGCAATCGCTCTTGCTCAAGCTCATCATAAGCGAGCACTCAAGGCGACCCGTATGTGAGTTCTGTGGGGAGAACTGCTTCTGCCCCGTAGACCAGGGCAAAGGGTGTCTGGCCGGTGGATCAATTTGGCGTCGTTCTGATTGACCAAAGAACCACCGACAACTCGTCAATCCAGCGCCTTCCACTCCTGTGCAGCCTGTCAAAACTCTTCGTTCTTAAGCCTCGCAGAACTTCAGCATTTGCTCTCTCTGCCTGGCCGTTGCTTCGTGGGTGTGCCACGGAAGCAAAACAGACCTTGCTACCGAGATCCTCAATGTACTGCATCAAGGCGTCGCTTGTGAACTGTGTCCCGTTGTCGGTGATGTTCATGTTGGGTACCCCAAAACGGCAAACTAGCCCCTAGAAGAACTCGATGGCTGATTGCGCTGTCACCTTCCTCGCTGCTTCCACCTATGGCCACTTTGTGAACTTGTCGATTGCAACGTACAAGTACTCAAAGCCCCCGACGGCACGAGGGAAAGGGCCCAATATGTCGAGCCCCCAGACCGAGAAGGGCCAGCAGAGAGGGATAGTTTGAAGAGCTTGAGCTAGTTGATGAAGCTTCTTCTAATGGAACTGGCACGCTTCACACTTGGTTACAAGTGCCGTCGCATCCTGGAGGGCAGTGGGAAGAAGAAACCTTGCCGGAAAGCCTTGCCAGCAAGGGCCCTCGACCCTATGTGGGAGCCACATATGCCTCCATGTATCTCTGCCAACAGCTCTAGTCCTTCCTCCTGGGAGATGCATTTCAATTTCACCCCATTCGGTCTTTTTCTGTACAATATGTTGTCAACGAATTGGTACAGAGCAGACCGGCGGGCTACTCTCTCTGCCTCTTCCTGCTCCTCAGGAAGCTCTCCTATTTGGAGGAATCGGACGGTGTGATGCGCCCATGCCGGAGCCCGTGGCTCAATGACAAGCATCAAAGGCATCTCTTCTGCCACGGGAGCGGCCGTCTCTACGGCCATGGCCTGAGGCCCTGCCGGAGTCGGTTGCCCCGCGGCAGGATCGGCATCCACGGCAACATCTTCGCCAGCGGCTCCGGGGAGCTCGGTGAGGAAGTACTTGCCGGGGCCTAGCTTCCTCCGCTTGTTCTGCCCGGTTGATGGTTCGACGTATGGTTGAGTTAACTGAAGCACAAAAGTACCTGGTTCCATAGGTAGCTTGAGGGCAGCACGCTTTGACAGGTAGTCGGTGATGTCGTTTTCCGTCTGAGGGACATGCTCTGCTTGTATACCGTCAAAGCGCTCATCTAGTTTCCTCACTTCATCCATGTAAGCTTCCATCAACGGGCTTTGGTAGTCTTTGTTGATCTGCCTGACGACGAGCTGTGAATCACCCCTGACGATGAGCTTTTTGACTCCGAGGTCTGCCGCGATCCTGAGACTGGCAAGCAAGCCCTCATACTCAACGGTGTTGTTAGTTGACATCTCCCGGGAAAGTGCATTTGGACAACATACTTGAGGTGCTCTCCAGTGGGTGCGACAAGTAGCACACCAGCACCGGTGTCTTGCAGCGAAAAAGCCCCATCAAAGTACATGATCCAGTTGCAGCTCGTTTCCTTGTCGGGGAGAGTGGTCTCCTGTACCTCTTCTTCGGGCATCGAGGTCCATTCTGCAACAAACTCCACCAAGACTCTGCTCTGAATTGTCGAGGTGCTTTCAAACTTTAAACCGAAACTCTACAGCTCCAGGGCCCATTCCACGATCCCCCCCCCCCCCCGTTGCATATGGGTTTTGCAGTATCCATTGTAACGGGAGGTGGGTGACCACAGTGATCTCGTGCACTTGGAAGTAATGACGCAGCTTCCTCGAGGCCATAAGGAGGCCGAAGAGCAATTTTTGCACACCTGAGTACCTCGACCTAGCCCCCTGCAAGAGGGAGCTGATGAAGTAAACTGGGTGCTGCACCATTTTCTTCTTCAGCGCCACTCCACTCAATTGCGCAGGCCCTATCATACTGGCATCAGCCTCTGCCGGGGACTCAGTCTTTCCGGGACCAAGCCCTACCAGGGAGGGTTCTGGCTCGCCATCCGTTGACTCTGCCGTTGTCGCTGCCCCTTCGTCGACCTCTCTCTGCGCCACTAGTGCGGCGCTAACCACCTGATTCGTTGCCGCTAGGTACAGCAGCAACGATTCTTGTGGTTTGGGCGCAACCAGCACTAGGGTAGAGGAGAGGTACTTCTTCAAATCCTGCAGCGCTGCCTCGGCCTTCGGGGTCCACTCCATTGGGCCCGTCTTCTTCAAGATCTTGAAAAAAGGAAGGGCACGCTCCATGGATGTGAGATGAATCTGCTCATGGCGGCAACGCAGCCAGTGAGCCGACGCACGTCTTTGATCCGTTTAGGTGCCTCAATCTGCTCGATTGCCTTCATCTTATCTGGGTTTGCCTCAATCCCACGCTGCGACACAAAGAACCCGAGAAGCTTGCCGGATGAGACACCGAAGACATACTTCTCAAGGTTCAACTTGAGATTGATCTTGCAGAGGTTCGCAAATGTTTCCTCCAGATCTTGCACAAGTGTTGCTTTGTCCTTGGTTTTGACCACTATGTCATCCATATAAGCTTCCATATTTCTATGTAGTTGGGGCTCAAAACCAATTTGGACTGCTCTTGCAAAGGTTGAGCCAGCACTCTTCAACCCGAAAGGCATCCGTAAAAAGCAATACGTACCACATGGGGTGATGAACGTTGTCTTCTCCTCGTCTTCTTTTGTCATGAAGATCTGGTGGTACCCTGAGTAGGCGTCGAGGAATGATCATAGGTCACACCCAGCCGTGGAGTCAACAATTTGGTCGATGCGCGGTAATGGGAAGGGATCCTTTGGACAAGCCTTATTGATGTCTGTGTAATCAATACACAGTCTCCACTTCCCGTTTGCCTTGCGCACCACTACCGGGTTGGCCAACCACGTCGGATGGAGCACCCCTCTTACCAAGCCTGCCACCTCTAGTTTTCTGATCTCCTCCGTGATGAACTCCTGCCTCTCCAGAGCTTGCTTCCTGACCTTCTGCTTGACGGGCCGTGCATAAGGACAGATAGCAAGATGGTGCTCAATCACTTCCCTAGGAATGCCAGGGATGTCGGGGGCTTGCCATGCAAACACATCGACATTCGCCCGCAGGAAAGTGACAAGCTCGCTTTCCTATTTGCTGCCGAGGGTGGAGCTTATGGTAAAAGATTCCACCGTGCCGTCCTCCTTGACAGGCACCTTCTTGGTCTCTGGTGGTGCAGCTCTGGACTTCTTGCTCTTGCCGGTGGAGCTCTCTGGAACGTCCTCAACGGGAGCGCAACACCCCGAAGAGGTGCGCTTGCCGGAGTGGGTGCGAGGGGTCTCGCCAGTCTTTTTCCCTCCCGGAACTCCGTCGGCAGGAGCAGGTGCCTTGGCGGCAACTGCTGCAACTGCTTCCTGGTAGAGTTGGTCGGTGCAAATCAACACGTCTTTCTTATCGGAGGGGACGGTGGTGATGTTCATCGGCCCGGGCATCTTCAGCGTGTTGTAGGTGTAATGTGAAGCCGCCATGAACTTGGCTAGTGCCGGGCGGCCGAGGATCCCGTTGTAGGGCAAGGGGATCTCGGCTACATCAAAGACAATCCTCTCCATCCTATAGTTTAGCTCGCCCCCAAACGTCACGGGCAGCATGACCTTTCCCTTCGGTTGGCTCCTCCCCGGGTTGACCCCTTGGAACGTGCCCGTCTCCTCGAGGTCTCCATCAGGGATCTGTAGTCTCTTGATCACAACAGGCGAGATCAAGTTCAGACCGGCCCCGCTGTCAACCAGCATCTTCGTCACCTTGAGGTTGCAGATTGTTGGTGAAACCAACAACGGCAAGCACCCAACCGCAGTAGTGCGGTCAGGATGGTCCTCGGTGTCGAAGATGATAGGCGTGCTGGACCACTTCAGCGGCTTCCGTGCATCGAACAACGACTCCACCGCTGTGATCTTACGCGCCCACTGCTTGAGCTGGCGGTGCAATGTATGCAGCGAGGCGCCACCATCGAAGCACATGGCTTCTGTAGCTTTCTGGAACTCGTGGTCGCCGGACTCATCGTCCTCGTTGTGATCATCGTCTTCCTGCTTCTTGTCGCGGCCCTGGGCGGGCCTCTCCTGCTAATTATCTTTGCCGCGGTGGCCTCCTTGGCCGCCATGCTTCTTGCCGGATCCCTCGGCACCCTCTTGGCCCTTCTCCTTGTCCCGCCACTCATACTCGGCTTTCTGCTTCTCAGTGAGCAGCTCCACTTGCCGGCAGTTCTGGAGGTCATGGCCCTTGGTGCGGTGGATCTTGCAATACTGCTTACGGAGCCCCCTGGCTTATCGGCATCTGCCAAGGCCCGGCAAATGACACACCCGGCAACCTCCTTGCCGGGGTCGGTCGCCTTGGGTTTCTTGGTGGTGCCGGTATCATCAGACCCCTCGACAGCAAGCATGGTCTTGCCCTTGCGCTTCCTGTTATGGCGCCGGCCCTTCTTCACTGGAGTGGCGGTATCATCCATGGAGTCGGTTTCCGTGCCGGTGTCTTCGTCAGGGTACTTCCTTCCCTCTTCAGCGAGAGCGCATCAATCGGCTAGAACATAAAGCTCGGCCACATCCTTGACCTTGTTCATCGCCAGCTCCTCATGTATGTTGCGATTGCACACATTCCGATGGAATGCACTGATCACGGCGGTAGGATGAACGTCGGGAATGTTGTACCGCACTCAACTGATCACTTGTGCAAGTCGTTCGCCTGGCCATGAGCTTGGTGGCCTCCAGTAAAGGCGCCAACAAACTCATGACATAGATCCGCCCAAGAAGAAATGGAGTCCCCCGGCAAGTGCATCAACCATGACATAACATTGCGCTTGAGTGCCAACGGGAAGTAATTGGCAAGCACCTTATCGTCACGGGCCCCAGCAGCTTGCATCGCGATGGTGTAGATGCTGAGGAACTCCGATGGGTGAGTCTTGCCGTTGTACTTCTCGCCAACGTCGGGCTTGAACATGCGGTGGGAGGGCCACTGGAACTGCCGCAGCTCACGGGTGAAGGCCGGAAAACCCACCTCGTAGGGTAGGCCACCGTAGCTTCCCAGTGCTGGGTGGTCCGTAGTGGGCCCTACCTGCCTGTCCGTTTGGTGGCACATGTCACGTCGGCGCTCGATGGTGGTTCGAGCGTCTTCATGAGCTCACTCCCAAAGAACTTGACGTTGGTCGCGGTGGGTTCGCGGGTCGTACGACGCTATGGAGATATCATCACGGATGTCATCGCAATGGACCGACACCCGCGATGGCCGGTATGGAGGAGGGGAGTGCACCGTGGCCGCATCGCCTCTGGCCCGACATCCGCTGGCATGCGGTGGCTCGACGGAGCGACGGCCTACGGGTCCCGCCGGCTGCAACTCGTCGTTGTTAGCAATGCCAACGAGGTTCCGGGCGATGGCCCTCCATTCGTCAAGCTTCTCCGCAGCGGGAGGAAAGTCGAGGAGTAGCTGCGCACGTGCTAGGGCTTCTGCTGGCGTGGGCGGCGGCGAAAGCTGTGTGGACCGCGATGCGCTTCGACTTCTAACCGCGTTAGAAGGAGCCCCATCATGGCCCCGCAGCCATCTGCCACCTCCGCCAGCACCTCGGCGCTCATGCTGGCCCTCCTCATCATGTGAAGGGCACATGGGACTCTTCCCAGGGCGGCGCCCAGGGTCACCAGCAGGGCGGCGCTGCTCATCGTGCACGACCTGAGAAGAGCGCTTCCGCACGCGATCTACAAGTGGTATGTAGATGCAATCACTCTCCCATGACTCGTTGCTAGATGAACTCATAGATGGATCTTGGTGAAACCGTAGGAAAAATTTTAATTTTCTGCAACGTTCCCCAACAGTGGCATCATGAGCTAGGTCTATGCGTAGTTCTCTATTGCACGAGTAGAACACAATTTTGTTGTGTGCGTAGATATTGTCAACTTGCTTGCCGCTACTAGTCTTATCTTGCTTCAGCGGTATTGTGGGAGGAAGCGGCCCGGACCAACCTTACACGTAAGCTTACGTGAGACCGGTTCCACCAACTGACATGCACTAGTTGCATAAGGTGGCTGGCGGGTGTCTGTCTCTCCCACTTTAGTTGGAGCGGATTCGATGAAAAGGGTCCTTATGAAAGGTAAATAGAAGTTGACAAAATCACTTTGTGGTTATTCGTAGGTAAGAAAACTTTCTTGCTAGAACCCAATTGCAGCCACGTAAAAGATGCAACAACAATTAGAGGACGTCTAACTTGTTTTTGCAGCAATTGTCATGTGATGTGATATGGCCAGAAGTTGTGATGAATGATGAATGATATATTGTGATGTATGAGATCATGTTCTTGTAATAGGAATCACGACTTGCATGTCGATGAGTATGACAACCGGCAGGAGCCATAGGAGTTGTCTTTATTTTTGTATGACCTGCGTGTCATTGAAGAACGCCATGTAAACTACTTTACTTTATTGCTAAACGCGTTAGTCATAGAAGTAGAAGTAGTCGTTGGCGTGACAACTTCATGAAGACACGATGATGGAGATCATGATGATGGAGATCATGGTGTCATGCCGGTGACAAGATGATCATGGAGCCCCGAAGATGAAGATCAAAGGAGCTATATGATATTGTCCATATCATGTCACTACTTTATATAATTGCATGTGATGTTTATTATGTTTTATGCATCTTGTTTACTTAGAACGATGGTAGTAAATAAGATGATCCCTTACAACAATTTCAAGAAGTGTTCTCCCCTAACTGTGCACCGTTGCTAAAGTTCGTCGTTTCGAAGCACCACGTGATGATCGGGTGTGATAGATCCTTACGTTCACATACAACGGGTGTAAGACAGTTTTACACATGCAAAACACTTAGGGTCAACTTGACGAGCCTAGCATGTACAGACATGGCCTCGGAACATGGAGACCGAAAGGTCGAACACGAGTCGTATGGAAGATACGATCAACATGAGAATGTTCACCGACGATGACTAGTCCGTCTCACGTGATGATCGGACACGGCCTAGTCGACTCGGATCGTGTAACACTTAGATGACTAAGGGGATGTCAAATCTGAGTGGGAGTTCATTAAATAATTTGATTAGATGAACTTAATTATCATGAACTTAGTCTAAAATCTTTGCAAAATATGTCTTGTATATCAAATGGCCAACGCTCATGTCAACATGAACTTCAACACGTTCCTAGAGAAAACCAAGCTGAAAGATGATGGCAGCAACTATACAGACTGGGTCCGGAACCTTAGGATCACCCTCATAGCTGCCAAGAAAGCATATGTCCTTGAAGCACCATTAGGTGACCCACCTGCTCTCCCAGCACTACAAGACGATTTGAATGTTTGGCAGACACGTGCTGATGATTACTCCCTCGTTCAGTGCGGCATGCTTTACAGCTTAGAACCGGGGCTCCAAAAGCGTTTTGAGCATCACGGAGCATATGAGATGTTCGAGGAGCTGAAACTAGTTTTCCAAGCTCACGCCCGGGTCGAGAGATATGACATCTCCAACAAGTTCTATAGTTGTAAGATGGAGGAAAATAGTTCTGTCAGTGAGCACATACTCAAGATGTCTGGGTTGCACAACCGTATGACCCAGCTGAATATTAACCTCCCTGATGAGGCGGTCATTGACAGAATCCTTCAGTCGCTCCCACCAAGCTACAAGAGCTTTGTGATGAACTACAATATGCAGGGGATGGTAAAGACCATTCCTGAAGTATTCTCTATGCTGAAGTCAGCAGAGGTTGAAATCAAGAAAGAACATCAAGTGTTGATGGTCAATAAGACCACTAAGTTCAAGAAGGGCAAGGGTAAGAAGAACTTCAAGAAGGACGGCAAGGAGGTTGCCGCGCCTGGTAAGCCAGTTATCGGGAAGAAGTCAAAGAATGGACCCAAGCCTGAGACTGAGTGCTTTTATTGCAAGGGGAAGGGTCACTGGAAGCGGAACTGCCCCAAATACTTAGCGGATAAGAAGGCCGGTAACACCAAAGGTATATTTGATATACATGTAATTGATGTGTACCTTACCAGTACTCGTAGTAACTCCTGGGTATTTGATACCGGTGCCGTTGCTCATATTTGTAACTCACAGCAGGAGCTGCGGAATAAGCGGAGACTGGCGAAGGACGAGGTGATGATGCGTGTCGGGAATGGTTCCAAGGTCAATGTGATCGCCGTCGGCACGCTACCTCTACATTTACCCACGGGATTAGTTTTAAACCTCAATAATTGTTATTTAGTGCCAAGTTTGAGTATGAACATTGTATCTGGATCTTGTTTAATACGAGATGGCTACTCATTTAAATCCGAGAATAATGGTTGTTCTATTTATATGAGAGATATGTTTTATGGTCATGCCCCGATGGTCAATGGTTTATTCTTAATGAATCTCGAACGTAATGTTACACATATTCATAGCGTGAATACCAAAAGATGTAAAGTTGATAACGATAGTCCCACATACTTGTGGCACTGCCGCCTTGGTCACATTGGTGTTAAGCGCATGAAGAAGCTCCATGCTGATGGACTTTTAGAGTCTCTCGATTATGAATCATTTGACACATGCGAACCATGCCTCATGGGCAAAATGACCAAGACCCCGTTCTCCGGAACTATGGAGCGAGCAACCAACTTGTTGGAAATCATACATACCGATGTGTGCGGTCCAATGAGCGTTGAGGCTCGCGGAGGATATCGTTATGTTCTCACTCTCACTGATGACTTGAGTAGATATGGGTATGTCTACTTGATGAAACACAAGTCTGAGACCTTTGAAAAGTTCAAGGAATTTCAGAATGAGGTAGAGAATCAAC
>NC_057810.1:687507801-687510442 GCF_018294505.1 Triticum aestivum
TTCTTGCTAGAACCCAATTGCAGCCACGTAAAAGATGCAACAACAATTAGAGGACGTCTAACTTGTTTTTGCAGCAATTGTCATGTGATGTGATATGGCCAGAAGTTGTGATGAATGATGAATGATATATTGTGATGTATGAGATCATGTTCTTGTAATAGGAATCACGACTTGCATGTCGATGAGTATGACAACCGGCAGGAGCCATAGGAGTTGTCTTTATTTTTGTATGACCTGCGTGTCATTGAAGAACGCCATGTAAACTACTTTACTTTATTGCTAAACGCGTTAGTCATAGAAGTAGAAGTAGTCGTTGGCGTGACAACTTCATGAAGACACGATGATGGAGATCATGATGATGGAGATCATGGTGTCATGCCGGTGACAAGATGATCATGGAGCCCCGAAGATGAAGATCAAAGGAGCTATATGATATTGTCCATATCATGTCACTACTTTATATAATTGCATGTGATGTTTATTATGTTTTATGCATCTTGTTTACTTAGAACGACGGTAGTAAATAAGATGATCCCTTACAACAATTTCAAGAAGTGTTCTCCCCTAACTGTGCACCGTTGCTAAAGTTCATCGTTTCGAAGCACCACGTGATGATCGGGTGTGATAGATCCTTACGTTCACATATAACGGGTGTAAGACAGTTTTACACATGCACAACACTTAGGGCCAACTTGACGAGCCTAGCATGTACAGACATGGCCTCGGAACACGGAGACCGAAAGGTCGAACACGAGTCATATGGAAGATACGATCAACATGAGAATGTTCACCGACGATGACTAGTCCGTCTCACGTGATGATCGGACACGGCCTAGTCGACTCGGATCGTGTAACACTTAGATGACTAAGGAGATGTCAAATCTGAGTGGGAGTTCATTAAATAATTTGATTAGATGAACTTAATTATCATGAACTTAGTCTAAAATCTTTGCAAAATATGTCTTGTATATCAAATGGCCAACGCTCATGTCAACATGAACTTCAACACGTTCCTAGAGAAAACCAAGCTGAAAGATGATGGCAGCAACTATACAGACTGGGTCCGGAACCTTAGGATCATCCTCATAGCTGCCAAGAAAGCATATGTCCTTGAAGCACCGTTAGGTGACCCACCTGCTCTCCCAGCACTGCAAGACGATTTGAATGTTTGGCAGACACGTGTTGATGATTACTCCCTCGTTCAGTGCGGCATGCTTTACAGCTTAGAACCGGGGCTCCAAAAGCGTTTTGAGCATCACAGAGCATATGAGATGTTCGAGGAGCTGAAACTAGTTTTCCAAGCTCACGCCCGGGTCGAGAGATATGACATCTCCAACAAGTTCTATAGTTGTAAGATGGAGGAAAATAGTTCTATCAGTGAGCACATACTCAAGATGTCTGGGTTGCACAACCGTATGACCCAGCTGAATATTAACCTCCCTGATGAGGCGGTCATTGACAGAATCCTTTAGTCGCTCCCACCAAGCTACAAGAGCTTTGTGATGAACTACAATATGCAGGGGATGGTAAAGACCATTCCTGAAGTATTCTCTATGCTGAAGTCAGCAGAGGTTGAAATCAAGAAAGAACATCAAGTGTTGATGGTCAATAAGACCACTAAGTTCAAGAAGGGCAAGGGTAAGAAGAACTTCAAGAAGGATGGCAAGGAGGTTGCCGCGCCTGGTAAGCCAGTTATCGGGAAGAAGTCAAAGAATGGACACAAGCCTGAGACTGAGTGCTTTTATTGCAAGGGGAAGGGTCACTGGAAGCGGAACTGCCCCCAAATACTTAGCGGATAAGAAGGCCGGTAACACCAAAGGTATATTTGATATACATGTAATTGATGTGTACCTTACCAGTACTCGTAGTAACTCCTGGGTATTTGATACCGGTGCCGTTGCTCATATTTGTAACTCACAGCAGGAGCTGCGGAATAAGCGGAGACTGGCGAAGGACGAGGTGATGATGCGTGTCGGGAATGGTTCCAAGGTCAATGTGATCGCCGTCGGCACGCTACCTCTACATTTACCCACGGGATTAGTTTTAAACCTCAATAATTGTTATTTAGTGCCAAGTTTGAGTATGAACATTGTATCTGGATCTTGTTTAATACGAGATGGCTACTCATTTAAATCCGAGAATAATGGTTGTTCTATTTATATGAGAGATATGTTTTATGGTCATGCCCCGATGGTCAATGGTTTATTCTTAATGAATCTCGAACGTAATGTTACACATATTCATAGCGTGAATACCAAAAGATGTAAAGTTGATAACGATAGTCCCACATACTTGTGGCACTGCCGCCTTGGTCACATTGGTGTTAAGCGCATGAAGAAGCTCCATGCTGATGGACTTTTAGAGTCTCTCGATTATGAATCATTTGACACATGCGAACCATGCCTCATGGGCAAAATGACCAAGACCCCGTTCTCCGGAACTATGGAGCGAGCAACCAACTTGTTGGAAATCATACATACCGATGTGTGCGGTCCAATGAGCGTTGAGGCTCGCGGAGGATATCGTTATGTTCTCACTCTCACTGATGACTTGAGTAGATATGGGTATGTCTACTTGATGAAACACAAGTCTGAGACCTTTGAAAAGTTCAAGGAATTTCAGAATGAGGTAGAGAATCAAC
>NC_057810.1:687512738-687518772 GCF_018294505.1 Triticum aestivum
GGGATCACATCATTAGGAGAATGATGTGATGGACAAGACCCAATCTTAAGCATAGCACAAGATCGTGTAGTTCGTTTTGCTAGAGCTTTTTCAATGTCAAGTATCTCTTCCTTAGACCATGAGATCGTGTAACTCCCGGATACCGTAAGAGTGCTTTGGGTGTACCAAACGTCACAACGTAACTGGGTGACTATAAAGGTGCACTACAGGTATCTCCGAAAGTGTCTGTTGGGTTGACACGGATCGAGACTGGGATTTGTCACTCCGTATGACGGAGAGGTATCTCTGGGCCCACTCGGTAATGCATCATCATAATGAGCTCAAAGTGACCAAGTGTTTGGTCACGGGATCATGCATTACGGTACGAGTAAAGTGACTTGCCGGTAACAAGACTGAACGAGGTATTGGGATACCGACGATCGAGTCTTGGGCATGTAACGTACCGATTGACAAAGGGAATTGTATACAGGGTTTGATCGAATCCTCGACATCGTGGTTCATCCGATGACATCATCGAGGAGCATGTGGGAGCCAACATGGGTATCCAGATCCCGCTGTTGGTTATTGCCCGAGAACCGTCTCGGTCATGTCTACGTGTCTCCCGAACCCGTAGGGTCTACACACTTAAGGTTCGGTGACGCTAGGGTTGTATGAATATGAGTATGCAGCAAACCGAATGTTGTTCGGAGTCCCGAATGAGATCCCGGACGTCACGAGGAGTTCCGTAATGGTCCGGAGGTAAAGATTTATATATAGGAAGTCTTATTTTGGTCGCCGGAAAAGTTTCGCACTTTATCGGTATTGTACCGGGAGTGCCGAAAGGGGTCCGGGGGTCCACCGGGGGGGTCCACCTGCCCCGGGGGGGGGGGCACATGGGCTGTAGGGGGTGCGCCTTGGCCTATATGGGCCAAGGGCACCAGCCCTAAGAGGCCCATGCGCCAAGAAGACTTGGAGAGGGGAGAGTCCAAAGAGGGGAAGGCACCTCCGAGGTGCCTTGGGGAGGATGGACTCCTCCCCCCCTCTTGGCCGCACCCCTTCCTTGGAGGAAGGGGCAAGGCTGCGCCCTCCCCCCTCTCTTGATCCTATATAAAGGGAGGGGAGGGAGGGGTGGCCACACCCATAAGCCGTGGCGCCTCCCTCCTCCCTGCAACACCTCCTCCTCCTTCCGTAGTTGCTTAGCAAAGCCCTGCCGAAGTTCTGCTGCATCCACCACCACGCCGTCGTGCTGCTGGATCTTCATCAACCTCTCCTTCCCCCTTGCTGGATCAAGAAGGAGGATACGTCATCCGCTCCGTACGTGTGTTGAACGCGGAGGTGCTGTCCGTTCGGCACTAGGTCATCGGTGATCTGAATCACGGCGAGTACGACTCCATCAACCCCGTTCCATTGAACGCTTCCGCACGCGATCTACAAGTGGTATGTATATGCAATCACTCTCCCATGACTCGTTGCTAGATGAACTCATAGATGGATCTTGGTGAAACCGTAGGAAAAATTTTAATTTTCTGCAACGTTCCCCAACAGTGGCATCATGAGCTAGGTCTATGCGTAGTTCTCTATTGCACGAGTAGAACACAATTTTGTTGTGGGTGTAGATATTGTCAACTTGCTTGCCGCTACTAGTCTTATCTTGCTTCAGCGGTATTGTGGGATGAAGCGGCCCGGACCAACCTTACACGTACGCTTACGTGAGACCGGTTCCACCGACTGACATGCACTAGTTGCATAAGGTGGCTGGCGGGTGTCTGTCTCTCCCACTTTAGTTGGAGCGGATTCGATGAAAAGGGTCCTTATGAAGGGTAAATAGAAGTTGACAAAATCACGTTGTGGTTATTCATAGGTAAGAAAACGTTCTTGCTAGAACCCAATTGCAGCCACGTAAAAGATGCAACAACAATTAGAGGACGTCTAACTTGTTTTTGCAGCAATTGTCATGTGATGTGATATGGCCAGAAGTTGTGATGAATGATGAATGATATATTGTGATGTATGAGATCATGTTCTTGTAATAGGAATCACGACTTGCATGTCGATGAGTATGACAACCGGCAGGAGCCATAGGAGTTGTCTTTATTTTTGTATGACCTGCGTGTCATTGAAGAACGCCATGTAAACTACTTTACTTTATTGCTAAACGCGTTAGTCATAGAAGTAGAAGTAGTCGTTGGCGTGACAACTTCATGAAGACACGATGATGGAGATCATGATGATGGAGATCATGGTGTCATGCCGGTGACAAGATGATCATGGATCCCTGAAGATGAAGATCAAAGGAGCTATATGATATTGTCCATATCATGTCACTACTTTATATAATTGCATGTGATGTTTATTATGTTTTATGCATCTTGTTTACTTAGAACGACGGTAGTAAATAAGATGATCCCTTACAACAATTTCAAGAAGTGTTCTCCCCTAACTGTGCACCGTTGCTAAAGTTCATCGTTTCGAAGCACCACGTGATGATCGGGTGTGATAGATCCTTACGTTCACATATAACGGGTGTAAGACAGTTTTACACATGCACAACACTTAGGGTCAACTTGACGAGCCTAGCATGTACAGACATGGCCTCGGAACACGGAGACCGAAAGGTCGAACACGAGTCATATGGAAGATACGATCAACATGAGAATGTTCACCGACGATGACTAGTCCGTCTCACGTGATGATCGGACACGGCCTAGTCGACTCGGATCGTGTAACACTTAGATGACTAAGGGGATGTCAAATCTGAGTGGGAGTTCATTAAATAATTTGATTAGATGAACTTAATTATCATGAACTTAGTCTAAAATCTTTGCAAAATATGTCTTGTAGATCAAATGGCCAACGCTCATGTCAACATGAACTTCAACACGTTCCTAGAGAAAACCAAGCTGAAAGATGATGGCAGCAACTATACAGACTGGGTCCGGAACCTTAGGATCATCCTCATAGCTGCCAAGAAAGCATATGTCCTTGAAGCACCGTTAGGTGACCCACCTGCTCTCCCAGCACTGCAAGACGATTTGAATGTTTGGCAGACACGTGTTGATGATTACTCCCTCGTTCAGTGCGGCATGCTTTACAGCTTAGAACCGGGGCTCCAAAAGCGTTTTGAGCATCACGGAGCATATGAGATGTTCGAGTTGCTACTAAACTTTGTAGGTCCACAAGGACACGTTCCGCACCAGAGTGGTACGGCAACCCTGTCCTGGAAATCATGTTGTTAGACAACGGTGAACCTTCGAACTATGAAGAAGCGATGGCGGGCCCAGATTCCAACAAATGGCTAGAAGCCATGAAATCCAAGATAGAATCCATGTATGAAAACAAAGTATGGACTTTGACTGACTTGCCCGATGATCGGCGAGCGATAGAAAACAAATGGATCTTTAAGAAGAAGACGGACGCAGATGGTAATGTCACCATCTATAAAGCTCGACTTGTCGCTAAGGGTTATCGGCAAGTTCAAGGGATTGACTATGATGAGACTTTCTCTCCCGTAGCGAAGCTTAAGTCCGTCCGAATCATGTTAGCAATTGCCCCATACTATGATTATGAGATATGGCAGATGGATGTCAAAACGGCATTCCTTAACGGGCATCTTAAGGAAGAACTGTATATGATGCAGCCGGAGGGTTTTGTCGATCCTAAGAATGCTAACAAAGTATGCAAGCTCCAGCGATCCATTTATGGGCTGGTGCAAGCATCTCGGAGTTGGAACATTCGCTTTGATGAAATGATCAAAGCGTTTGGGTTTATGCAGACTTATGGAGAAGCCTGCGTTTACAAGAAAGTGAGTGGGAGCTCTGTAGCATTTCTCATATTATATGTAGATGACATACTTTTGATGGGAAATGATATAGAATTCTTGGACAACATTAAGACCTACTTGAATAAGTGTTTTTCAATGAAGGACCTTGGAGAAGCTGCTTATATATTAGGCATCAAGATCTATAGAGATAGATCGAGACGCCTCATAGGTCTTTCACAAAGCACATACCTTGATAAGATTTTGAAGAAGTTCAAAATGGATCAGTCCAAGAAGGGGTTCTTGCCTATATTGCAAGGTGTGAGATTGAGCTCGGCTCAATGCCCGACCACGGCAAAAGATAAAGAAGAGATGAGCGTCATCCCCTATGCCTCAGCCATAGGATCTATTATGTATGCCATGCTGTGTACCAGACCTGATGTAAACCTTGTCGTAAGTTTGGTAGGAAGGTACCAAAGTAATCCCAGCAAGGAACACTGGACAGCGGTCAAGAATATCCTAAAGTACCTGAAAAGGACGAAGGACATGCTTCTCATTTATGGAGGTGATGAAGAGCTCGTCGTAAAGGGTTACGTCGACGCTAGCTTCGACACAGATCTGCATGACTCTAAGTCACAAACCAGATATGTGTATATGTTGAATGGTGGAGCAGTAAGCTGGTGCAGCTGCAAGCAGAGCGTCGTGGCAGGATCTACATGTGAAGCGGAGTACATGGCAGCCTCGGAGGCAGCACATGAAGCAATTTGGGTGAAGGAGTTCATCACCTACCTAGGAGTCATACCCAATGCGTCGGGGCCGATCAAACTCTTCTGTGACAACACTGGAGCTATTGCCCTTGCCAAGGAGCCCAGGTTTCACAAGAAGACCAGGCTCATCAAGTGTCGTTTCAACTCCGTCCGTGAAAATGTTCAAGATGGAGACATAGATATTTGCAAAGTACATGCGTATCTGAATGTCGCAGATCCATTGACTAAACCTCTCTCGCGAGCAAAACATGATCAACACCAGAACTCTATGGGTGTTCGATTCATCACAATGTAACTAGATTATTGACTCTAGTGCAAGTGGGAGACTGTTGGAAATATGCCCTAGAGGCAATAATAAAAGGGTTATTATTATATTTCCTTGTTCATGATAATTGTCTTTTATTCATGCTATAATTGTATTATCCGGAAATCGTAATACACGTGTGAATATATAGACCATAACATGTCCCTAGTGAGCCTCTAGTTGACTAGCTCGTTGGTCAACAGATAGTCATGGTTTCCTGACTATGGACATTAGATGTCATTGACAACGGGATCACATCATTAGGAGAATGATGTGATGGAGAAGACCCAATCTTAAGCATAGCACAAGATCATGTAGTTCGTTTTGCTAGAGCTTTTTCAATGTCAAGTATCTCTTCCTTAGACCATGAGATCGTGTAACTCCCGGATACCGTAAGAGTGCTTTGGGTGTACCAAACATCACAACGTAATTGGGTGACTATAAAGGTGCACTACAGGTATCTCCGAAAGTGTCTGTTGGGTTGACACGGATCGAGACTGGGATTTGTCACTCCGTATGACGGAGAGGTATCTCTGGGCCCACTCGGTAATGCATCATCATAATGAGCTCAAAGTGACCAAGTGTTTGGTCACGGGATCATGCATTACGGTACGAGTAAAGTGACTTGCCGGTAACAAGACTGAACGAGGTATTGGGACACCGACGATCGAGTCTTGGGCATGTAACGTACCGATTGACAAAGGGAATTGTATACGGGGTTTGATCGAATCCTCGACATCGTGGTTCATCCGATGACATCATCGAGGAGCATGTGGGAGCCAACATGGGTATCCAGATCCCGCTGTTGGTTATTGCCCGAGAACCGTCTCGGTCATGTCTACGTGTCTCCCGAACCCGTAGGGTCTACACACTTAAGGTTCGGTGACGCTGGGGTTGTATGAATATGAGTATGCAGCAAACCGAATGTTGTTCGGAGTCCCGGATGTGATCTCGGACATCAGGAGGAGTTCCGGAATGGTCCGGAGGTAAAGATTTATATATAGGAAGTCTTATTTTGGTCGCCGGAAAAGTTTCGCACTTTATCGGTATTGTACCGGGAGTGCCGAAAGGGGTCCGGGGGTCCACCAGGGGGGGTCCACCTGCCCCGGGGGGCCACATGGGCTGTAGGGGGTGTGCCTTGGCCTATATGGGCCAAGGGCACCAGCCCCAAGAGGCCCATGCGCCAAGAAGACTTGGAGAGGGGAGAGTCCAAAGAGGGGAAGGCAC
>NC_057810.1:687519301-687537379 GCF_018294505.1 Triticum aestivum
GTACAATACCGATAAAGTGCGAAACTTTTCCGGCGACCAAGATAAGACTTCCTATATATAAATCTTTACCTCCGGACCATTCCGGAACTCCTCGTGACGTCCGGAATCTCATCCGGGACTCCAAACAACATTCGGTTTGCTGCATACTCATATTCATACAACCCTAGCGTCACCGAACCTTAAGTGTGTAGACCCTACGGGTTTGGGAGACACGTAGACATGACCGAGACGGTTCTCGGGCAATAACCAACAGCGGGATCTGGATACCCATGTTGGCTCCCACATGCTCCTCGATGATGTCATCGGATGAACCACGATGTCGAGGATTCGATCAAACCCCGTATACAATTCCCTTTGTCAATCGGTACGTTACATGCCCAAGACTCGATCGTCGGTATCCCAATACCTCGTTCAGTCTTGTTACCGGCAAGTCACTTTACTCGTACCGTAATGCATGATCCCGTGACCAAACACTTGGTCACTTTGAGCTCATTGTGATGATGCATTACCGAGTGGGCCCAGAGATACCTCTCTGTCATACGGAGTGACAAATCCCAGTCTCGATCCGTGTCAACCCAACAGACACTTTCGGAGATACCTGTAGTGCACCTTTATAGTCACCCAGTTACGTTGTGACGTTTGGTACACCCAAAGCACTCTTACGGTATCCGGGAGTTACACGATCTCATGGTCTAAGGAAGAGATACTTGACATTGGAAAAGCTCTAGCAAAACGAACTACACGATCTTGTGCTATGCTTAAGATTGGGTCTTGTCCATCACATCATTCTCCTAATGATGTGATCCCGTTGTCAATAACATCTAATGTCCATAGTCAGGAAACCATGACTATCTGTTGACCAACGAGCTAGTCAACTAGAGGCTCACTAGGGACATGTTATGGTCTATATATTCACACGTGTATTACGATTTCCAAATATCTATGTCTCCATCTTGTCACAGAAGAGTTTGATCGGCCCCGACGCATTGGGTATGACTCCTAGGTCGGTGATGAACTCCTTCACCCAAATTGCTTCATGCGCTGCCTCCGAGGCTGCCATGTACTCCGCTTCACATGTAGATCCCGCCACGACGCTCTGCTTGCAGCTGCACCAGCTTACTGCTCCACCATTCAACATATACACGTATCCGGTTTGTGACTTAGAGTCATCCAGATCTGTGTCGAAGCTAGCGTCGACATAACCCTTTACGACGATCTCTTCGTCACATCCATAAACGAGAAACATGTCCTTTGTCCTTTTCAGGTACTTCAGGATATTCTTGACCACTGTCCAGTGTTCCTTGCCGGGATTACTTTGGTACCTTCCTACCAAATTTACGGCAAGGTTTACATCAGGTCTGGTACACAGCATGGCATACATAATAGATCCTATGGCTGAGGCATAGGGGATGACGCTCATCTCTTCTTTATCTTTTGCCGTGGTCGGGCATTGAGCCGAGCTCAATCTCACACCTTGCAATATAGGCAAGAACCCCTTCTTGGACTGATCCATTTTGAACTTCTTCAAAATCTTATCAAGGTATGTGCTTTGTGAAAGACCTATGAGGCGTCTCGATCTATCTCTATAGATCTTGATGCCTAATATATAAGCAGCTTCTCCAAGGTCCTTCATTGAAAAACACTTATTCAAGTAGGTCTTAATGTTGTCCAAGAATTCTATATCATTTCCCATCAAAAGTATGTCATCTACATATAATATGAGAAATGCTACAGAGCTCCCACTCACTTTCTTGTAAACACAGGCTTCTCCATAAGTCTGCATAAACCCAAACGCTTTGATCATTTCATCAAAGCGAATGTTCCAACTCCGAGATGCTTGCACCAGCCCATAAATGGATCGCTGGAGCTTGCATACTTTGTTAGCATTCTTAGGATCGACAAAACCCTCCGGCTGCATCATATACAGTTCTTCCTTAAGATGCCCGTTAAGGAATGTCGTTTTGACGTCCATCTGCCATATCTCATAATCATAGTATGGGGCAATTGCTAACATGATTCGGACGGACTTAAGCTTCGCTACGGGAGAGAAAGTCTCATCATAGTCAATCCCTTGAACTTGCCGATAACCCTTAGCGACAAGTCGAGCTTTATAGATGGTGACATTACCATCTGCGTCCGTCTTCTTCTTAAAGATCCATTTGTTTTCTATCGCTCGCCGATCATCGGGCAAGTCAGTCAAAGTCCATACTTTGTTTTCATACATGGATTCTATCTTGGATTTCATGGCTTCTAGCCATTTGTTGGAATCTGGGCCCGCCATTGCTTCCTCATAGTTCGAAGGTTCACCGTTGTCTAACAACATGATTTCCAGGACAGGGTTGCCGTACCACTCTGGTGCGGAACGTGTCCTTGTGGACCTACGAAGTTTAGTAGCAACTTGATCCTAAGTACCTTGATCATCATCATTATTTTCCTCTTTAGTTGGTGTAGGCATCACAGGAACATTTTCCTGAGCTGCACTACTTTCCCGTTCAAGAGGTAGTACTTCATCGAGTTCTACTTTCCTCCCACTTACTTCTTTCGAGAGAAACTCTTTTTCCAGAAAGGATCCGTTCTTGGCAACAAAGATCTTGCGCTCGGATCTTAAGTAGAAGGTATACCCAATGGTTTCCCTAGGGTATCCTATGAAGACGCATTTCTCCGAATTGGGTTCGAGCTTTTCAGGTTGAAGTTTCTTGACATAAGCATCGCATCCCCAAACTTTTAGAAACGACAGCTTAGGTTTCTTCCCAAACCATAATTCATACGGTGTCGTCTCAACGGATTTAGACGGTGCCCTATTTAGAGTGAATGTAGCTGTCTCTAGAGCGTATCCCCAAAATGATAGCGGTAAATCGGTAAGAGACATCATAGATCGCACCATATCCAATAGAGTGCGATTACGACGTTCGGACACACCGTTACGCTGAGGTGTTCCAGGTGGCGTTAGTTGTGAAACGATTCCACATTTTCTTAAGTGTGTACCAAACTCGTGACTTAAATATTCTCCTCCACGATCCGATCGTAAGAATTTTATCTTTCGGTCACGTTGATTCTCTACTTCATTCTGAAATTCCTTGAACTTTTCAAAGGTATCAGACTTGTGTTTCATCAAATAGACATACCCATATCTACTCAAGTCATCAGTGAGAGTGACAACATAACGATATCCTCCGCGAGCCTCAACGCTCATTGGACCGCACACATCGGTATGTATGATTTCCAACAAGTTGGTTGCTCGCTCCATTGTTCCGGAGAACGGGGTCTTGGTCATTTTGCCCATGAGGCATGGTTCGCATGTGTCAAATGATTCATAATCGAGAGACTCTAAAAGTCCATCAGCATGGAGCTTCTTCATGCGCTTGACACCAATGTGACCAAGGCGGCAGTGCCACAGTATGTGGGACTATCGTTATCAACTTTACATCTTTTGGTATTCACGCTATGAATATGTGTAACACTACGTTCGAGATTCATTAAGAATAAACCATTGACCATCGGGGCATGACCATAAAACATATCTCTCATATAAATAGAACAACCATTATTCTCGGATTTAAATGAGTAGCCATCTCGTATTAAACGAGATCCAGATACAATATTCATGCTCAAACTTGGCACCAAATAACAATTATTAAGGTTCAAAACTAATCCCGTAGGTAAATGTAGAGGTAGCGTGCCGACGGCGATCACATCGACCCTGGAACCATTCCCGACGCGCATCGTCACCTTGTCCTTCGCCAGTCTCCACTTATTCCGCAGCTCCTGCTGTGAGTTACAAATATGAGCAACGGCACCGGTATCAAATACCCAGGAGTTACTACGAGTACTGGTAAGGTACACATCAATTACATGTATATCAAATATACCTTTAGTGTTGCCGGCCTTATTATCCGCTAAGTATTTGGGGCAGTTCCGCTTCCAGTGACCCTTCCCCTTGCAATAAAAGCACTCAGTCTCAGTCTTGGGTCCATTCTTTGACTTCTTCCCGGTAACTGGCTTACCAGGCGCGGCAACCTCCTTGCCGTCCTTCTTGAAGTTCTTCTTACCCTTGCCCTTCTTGAACTTAGTGGTCATATTGACCATCAACACTTGATGTTCTTTCTTGATTTCAACCTCTGCTGACTTCAGCATAGAAAATACTTCAGGAATGGTCTTTACCATCCCCTGCATATTGTAGTTCATCACAAAGCTCTTGTAGCTTGGTGGGAGCGACTGAAGGATTCTGTCAATGACCGCCTCATCAGGGAGGTTAATACTCAGCTGGGTCATACGGTTGTGCAACCCAGACATCTTGAGTATGTGCTCACTGACAGAACTATTTTCCTCCATCTTATAACTATAGAACTTGTCGGAGATGTCATATCTCTCGACCCGGGCGTGAGCTTGGAAAACTAGTTTCAGCTCCTCGAACATCTCATATGCTCCGTGATGCTCAAAACGCTTTTGGAGCCCCGGTTCTAAGCTGTAAATCATGCCGCACTGAACGAGGGAGTAATCATCAGCACGTGTCTGCCAAACGTTCAAATCGTCTTGTAGTGCTGGGAGAGCAGGTGGGTCACCTAACGGTGCTTCAAGGACATATGCTTTCTTGGCAGCTATGAGGATGATCCTAAGGTTCCGGACCCAGTCTGTATAGTTGCTGCCATCATCTTTCAGCTTGGTTTTCTCTAGGAAGGCGTTGAAGTTCATGTTGACATGAGCGTTGGCCATTTGATCTACAAGACATATTTTGCAAAGATTTTAGACTAAGTTCATGATAATTAAGTTCATCTAATCAAATTATTTAATGAACTCCCACTCAGATTTGACATCCCCTTAGTCATCTAAGTGTTACACGATCCGAGTCGACTAGGCCGTGTCTGATCATCACGTGAGACGGACTAGTCATCGTCGGTGAACATTCTCATGTTGATCGTATCTTCCATACGACTCGTGTTCGACCTTTCGGTCTCCATGTTCCGAGGCCATGTCTGTACATGCTAGGCTCGTCAAGTTGACCCTAAGTGTTTTGCATGTGTAAAACTGTCTTACACCCGTTGTATGTGAATGTAAGGATCTATCACACCCGATCATCACGTGGTGCTTCGAAACGACGAACTTTAGCAACGGTGCACAGTTAGGGGAGAACACTTCTTGAAATTGTTGTAAGGGATCATCTTATTTACTACCATCGTTCTAAGTAAACAAGATGCATAAAACATAATAAACATCACATGCAATTATATAAAGTAGTGACATGATATGGCCAATATCATATAGCTCCTTTGATCTTCATCTTCGGGGCTCCATGATCATCTTGTCACCGGCATGACACCATGATCTCCATCATCATGATCTCCATCATCGTGTCTTCATGAAGTTTTCACGCCAACGACTACTTCTACTTCTATGACTAACGCGTTTAGCAATAAAGTAAAGTAGTTTACATGGCGTTCTTCAATGACACGCAGGTCATACAAAAAAATAAAGACAACTCCTATGGCTCCTGCCGGTTGTCATACTCATCGACATGCAAGTCGTGATTCCTATTACAAGAACATGATCTCATACATCACAATATATCATTCATCATTCATCACAACTTCTGGCCATATCACATCACATGACAATTGCTGCAAAAACAAGTTAGACGTCCTCTAATTGTTGTTGCATCTTTTACGTGGCTGCAATTGGGTTCTAGCAAGAACGTTTTCTTACCTACGAATAACCACAACGTGATTTTGTCAACTTCTATTTGCCCTTCATAAGGACCCTTTTCATCGAATCCGCTCCAACTAAAGTAGGAGAGACAGACACCCGCCAGCCACCTTATGCAACTAGTGCATGTCAGTCGGTGGAACCGGTCTCACGTAAGCGTACGTGTAAGGTTGGTCCGGGCCGCTTCATCCCACAATACCGCTGAAGCAAGATAAGACTAGTAGCGGCAAGCAAGTTTACAAGATCTACGCCCACAACAAAATTGTGTTCTACTCGTGCAATAGAGAACTACGCATAGACCTAGCTCATGATGCCACTGTTGGGAAACGTTACAGAAAATTAAAAAATTTCCTACGGTTTCACCAAGATCCATCTATGAGTTCATCTAGCAACGAGTCATGGGAGAGTGATTGCATCTACATACCACTTGTAGATCACGTGCGGAAGTGTTCAATGGAACGGGGTTGATGGAGTCGTACTCGCCGTGATTCAGATCACCGATGACCTAGTGCCGAACGGACAGCACCTCCGCGTTGAACACACGTATGGAGCGGATGACGTCTCCTCCTTCTTGATCCATCAAGGGGGAAGGAGAGGTTGATGAAGATCCAGCAGCACGACGGCGTGGTGATGGATACAGCAGAACTCCGGAAGGGCTTCGCTAAGCAACTACGGGAGGAGGAGGAGGTGTTGCAGGGAGGAGGGAGGCGCCAGCGCTTATAGGTGCGGCCACCCCTCCCTCCCCTCCCTTTATATAGGCGCAAGAGAGGGGGGAGGGCGCAGCCTTGCCCCTTCCTCCAAGGAAGGGGTGCGGCCAAGAGGGGGGGAGGAGTCCATCCTCCCCAAGGCACCTCGGAGGTGCCTTCCCCTCTTTGGACTCTCCCCTCGCCAAGTCTTCTTGGCGCATGGGCCTCTTGGGGCTGGTGCCCTTGGCCCATATAGGCCAAGGCGCACCCCCTACAGCCCATGTGGCCCCCCGGGGCAGGTGGACCCCCCCGGTGGACCCTCGGACCCCTTTCGGCACTCCCGGTACAATACCGATAAAGTGCGAAACTTTTCCGGCGACCAAAATAAGACTTCCTATATATAAATCTTTACCTCCGGACCATTCCGGAACTCCTCGTGACGTCCGGGATCTCATCCGGGACTCCGAACAACATTCGGTTTGCTGCATACTCATATTCATACAACCCTAGCGTCACCGAACCTTAAGTGTGTAGACCCTACGGGTTCGGGAGACACGTAGACATGACCGAGACGGTTCTCGGGCAATAACCAACAGCGGGATCTGGATACCCATGTTGGCTCCCACATGCTCCTCGATGATGTCATCGGATGAACCACGATGTCGAGGATTCGATCAAACCCCGTATACAATTCCCTTTGTCAATTGGTACGTTACATGCCCGAGACTCGATCGTCGGTATCCCAATACCTCGTTCAGTCTCGTTACCGGCAAGTCACTTTACTCGTACCGTAATGCATGATCCCATGACCAAACACTTGGTCAATTTGAGCTCATTGTGATGATGCATTACCGAGTGGGCCCAGAGATACCTCTCCGTCATACGGAGTGACAAATCCCAGTCTCGATCCGTGTCAACCCAACAGACACTTTCGGAGATACCTGTAGTGCACATTTATAGTCACCCAGTTATGTTGTGACATTTGGTACACCCAAAGCACTCCTACGGTATCCGGGAGTTACACGATCTCATGGTCTAAGGAAAAGATACTTGACATTGGAAAAGCTCTAGCAAAACGAACTACACAATCTTGTGCTATGCTTAGGATTGGGTCTTGTCCATCACATCATTCTCCTAATAATGTGATCCCGTTGTCAATGACATCTAATGTCCATAGTCAGGAAACCATGACTATCTATTGACCAACGAGCTAGTCAACTAGAGGCTCACTAGGGACATGTTATGGTCTATGTATTCACACGTGTATTACAATTTCCGGATAATACAGTTATAGCATGGATAAAAGACAATTATCATGAACAAGGAAATATAATAATAACCCTTTTATTATTGCCTCTAGGGCATATTTCCAACAGAGGCCGCCCTCTTCGTTCTTCCCCCAACAGGGGGTGTGGATTTCTTCTTCTTCCTCCTCCTCCTCGTCGTCTTTGGTGATGGAGGAGTGAGCCTCGGCGTCTTCGGACGTCGCGTCTGAAGTACCCTTGTGGCGGAGACCACCTCTGGTCCCCTTGGCCTTCTTTTGGGCCTTTTTCTCCGGCACCTAGTAGGGCGCTGAAAATAGCATCTTCATCAGGAGCGGAGTCTCCGGGCCTTCGGGCAGCGGAGCTGGACAGTCAATCTGCTCCGCTCTGTCCAATCTTGAAATGATCGATAGGGAGATTTAGATGCCTTCCTCCAATATGCGAGTAAAGGGTACACCTTGAAAACATGAAAGGACTTACCAGATTTGCAGGGTGAGTTAGGTCGTGCCCACGGTCCTCGTCCGTGGCCGGAGGCACCTCATTGGCCTTGAAGAGTAGCTTCCATATATCTTCGTGCGTTGTGCCGAAGAGCTCTAATAGGGTCTGGTGCTTGGCCGGGTCATACTCCCACAGATAGCAAGTCCGGCGTTGGCATGGAAGAATCTGGCGGACGAGCATAACCTGGACTACGTTGACGAGCTTGACTTTCTTGATTATCATACTCTGGACGTGCGTCTGGAGCGCTGTCAGCTCATCCGGGGAACCCCAGGTCAGGCCCTTCTCTTTCCAGGAGGTGAGCCGCATTGGAATGCTGGATAGGAACGCGGGGGCCGCCGCCCAGTTGGTGTTGCGCGGCTTGGTGATGTGGAACCACCCCGATTGCCACCCTTTCACAGTCTCCACAAAGGAGCCTTCAGGCCAGGTGACAATGGGCATCTTGCCCACCATGGCGCCCCCGCACTCAGCTTGTTGGCCGCTCACCACCTTGGGCTTCACATTGAAAGTCTTCAGCCATAAGCCGAAGTGAGGTGGGATGCGGAGGAAGGCCTCGCACACGACAATAAATGCCGAGATGTTGAGGATAGAGTTGGGGGCCAAATCATGGAAGTCCAGCCCAAAGTAAAACATCAGTCCACGGACAAATGGGTGGAGAGGGAATCCTAGCCCGGGGACGAAGTGTGTGAGGAACACAACCCTCTCATGGGGCTCTGGAGTAGGGACGATCTATCCCTTGGCTGGAAGTCGGTGAATGATCTCTCGAGCCAGGTACCCGGCTTCCCGGAGCTCCTTGATGTCCTTCTTCTTGATGGAGGAGGCCATCCACTTGCCTCCAGCTCAGAATCCGGACATGATTGGAGTGCTTTTTTGGGCGGAGAAGGAGAGAGCTTGGGCGCTGGAGCTTGAGAATGGATGAGCAGAGGAAGGAGAAGGCGTGGGTGAACGAGGATGAATACTTATCCCTTTATAAAGGCAGTAAAAGTTATGCGCCTCCCTACTCGCCTTAAAATCGGCCTATTCCCCAAGCGCCGTGCAAATGACACGGTTGGGTTACCCATGCCCGTATTGATGAGAATCCCGTGATAAGGGGACACGATCTCTGCTTTGACAAGACGTGCCAGTGATACCGCACCTCGAAATACGGAGCGGCAGGCTAAAAAACGGTTCGAATAAGGACCAGGCAGTGGCGTGATGTCACGCTACAAAAAGTTGTCATCGGATTGGACTCGTGAAATATTATACTCTCTACGGTTGTGTGTGGTACTTGTTTTGCAGAGCCGGACATGTTTTCTATGTTCGGAAGACTATGTTGGAGTATTCGGAGAAGGAACCCGCCTTGCAATGCCGAAGACAATCTGCGCGCCGGACTCATCGTCATTGAAGCCTGGTTCAGGCGCTACTGAGGGAGTCCTGGACTAAGGGGTCCTTGAACAGCCGGACTATATACTTTAGCCGGACTGTTGGGCTATGAAGATACAAGATAGAAGACTTCGTATCGTGTTCGTATGGGGCTCTCCTTTGTGTGGAAGGCAAGCTTGGCGATTTGGATATGTAGATTCATTTCTCTGTAACCGAATTTGTAAAACTCTAGTCCCCCCCCCCCCGGTGTCTATATAAACCGGAGGGTTTAGACTTCTAGGGTTTAACCACAACCATCATAACCTCATAGTCTAGACTTCTAGGGTTTAGCCATTACGATCTCGTGGTAGATCAACTCTTGTAATACTCATATTCATCAAGATCAATCAAGCAGGAAGTAGGGTATTACCTCCATAGAGAGGGCCCGAACCTGGGTAAACATTGTGTCCCCCGCCTCCTGTTACCATTAGCCTTAGACGCACAGTTCGGGACCCCCTACCCGAGATCCGCCGGTTTTGACACCGACAGGAGGACTTAAGTCCAAACCCTGACCCAATCTGGGATCCGGAGTTTGAGAAACTTCCGAGCTTAACAGTCCGGGCTCCTGGATATCAACCAATTTTCCAGGACCACAGTCCGACTCTAGGTTCGGAGTATGGGGCGGGTATCAGGCTCTATGAGCTCGGAAATCCGAACATAGTTTGTCCTCAATATAGAGGACGAGTTGTCGTATTGCTCCTCCACTACCGCTATCTGATGGGTGATCGGCGGAGATTGAATTTCTCTCTGATCGGGTTTAAGCCCAATCTGATCGTAGTCCGTAGCGACTCCCAAGGCGGTGATGCGATCCAGGAGTTTGTTTAAAGACGACAACTCTGTCAGATCCATCTGTTCGGAGTATTCTGAGCTGACGCAGAGGCGATTTTCGATGACCCGAGAAGTCATTGTCGGCCCGACGGCCGAACGGGCGGTCATAGTGAAGCCGCCTACCCGGAGGGTTTGGCCTGAGGCCAGGGCTCCTCCGGAGGTTATGTTGTCCTTGATAACAAGGCGAGCCATCAAGCCTATCTTCGACGTCACAGCGGAACTCTCAATGAAAACACCAATGTCGGTGTCAAAAGCGGCGGATCTCGGGTAGGGGGTCCCGAACTGTGCGTCTTAGGTCGACGGTAACAGGAGACAGGGGACACGATGTTTTACCCAGGTTCGTGCCCTCTCTATGGAGGTAATACCCTACTTCCTGCTTGATTGATCTTGATGAATATGAGTATTAGAAGAGTTGATCTACCACGAGATCGTAATGGCTAAAACCCTAGAAGTCTAGCCTATGACATTATGATTGTCCCCTATGGACTAAACCCTCCGGTTTATATAGACACCGGAGGGGGCTAGGGTTGTACAAAGTCGGTTACAGAAAAAGGAATCTACATATCCGAATCGCAAAGCTTGCCTTCCACGCAAAGGAGAGTCCCATTCAGACACGGAAAGAAGTCTTTTGTCTTGTATCTTCATAGCCCAACAGTCCGGCCCATGTATGCAGTCCGGTTGTCTGAGGACCCCTTAATCCTGGACTCCCTCAGCCGCCAGTTGCCTGGCTTTGACATTGCGGCCAACAACCTTGCGTTGAAGCACAACCTTGCCCCACAGGTTCGCGAGATTGATCACCCCCGATCTTCACCAAATAAATGAGATGAAGACATGAGTTGTAACAACACGTTTGGTAACCTTTGATGCAGGGACTAGGAGTATGTACAAGGGAGCTCATCTAGACATTAAGCATGGAAAATACTCCCTCCGTCCCAAAATAAGTGTCTCAATCTTAATACAACTTTGTACTAAAGTTTATACAAAGTTAAGACACTAATTTTGGGACGGAGAGAGTACACTTTAACTGCCATTTCCTTCTCAGAAATTTGTGCCGGAAATTTCTCAATTACCTTCATTGCCATGGCTCACCCTTTGTGCGCCTCTAGCCACCCTCAGGTTTTGCTCCCCTTTTCGTGGTAGGGATGCGCTGCTGGGGTTCCATGTTGGTTGTGTTTTGGTGGCACAGAAGATCCCATTAGTTTTCACCAAAGTTGTTCCAAGCAAAGAAAAAAGGGTAGATAAGATTTTTGGTGACCTTGTTAGAAAGATGTTTGCATGGCTTCTGCAGGCCAAGATCTCCATGGCCATACTTTTAGCATCACATGTCAACATGGCCCGGCAAAAGCTGCAGGCAGTGGCAGACCTAGCCCAGTGGGCTAGGGTGGGGCCAACAATGAAAATGTTGATAAAATTTATTTATCTATTTATAGTTGTTATATTATTATTTTTCTATGAGATAAAGGTAATTGAGAAATTTCCGGGCCGGTCATGACCCACCCTGACCGCCCTCTAGCTCCACCACTGGCTGCAAGCAATAATGACTACTAAAAGCACAAGTGATAGCCAACGTAACCAGCACCAATGTTCCTGTTTTTGGATGAATTTTCCCTGAAAGAACTTGTGCTCTAGATAAGCCTTCTGCACCAAGCGCCCAACTTGATAAGCTAACAACAAATAATTACAATCAAGGATAAACCTTCTACAAGGGACGTGATTATATTGATGGCCATATGCAACGAGCTGTTGGCCGGCTAGAGGTGGAAAGCTACCTAACCTAACTTAAACCATGGCTCCTAACTAATGCACATCGAGTTAATCGCTGTTAAAAAACTGAAAATTTACAGCTGATTGAGCCATTGTTATCGTTTACTCACCAGATGGTGATGATGACCCGGTGGCCTCGGTAAAGTCGACCAAGCAATTGATTACTGTGAGGAAAACCGGCCGATTATTGTAGGAGATGTACGCGTGTGCCCGGTTGCATTCATCGATTGTATACATTACTCGTAGAACATTCTAGTCTTCCATGGCGATAACTCATCAAGTACTACTGCTAATACCACTCTGGGCTAAGTCAGACAAAGCATATAGGTCAGTGATTGATACCCTACGCTTATCTCAAGAGATATTTCTGCAGGTGGTGTTGAAATAAGCTTCTTCGACCTCTACCTTATTAAACAGCCAAGAGATAATGATGCATGCAGTATCATCTGCTAAGTAATTAAGCCATATGTCCCAATCGTGTAAAGTGCCCTCTGACGTTAGGAGTCCTATGTTTTGGCTAAGCATGTACCAAATATTAAAACTAATCAAGTCACTGATTGACAAAGACATAGCACTGATCTAGGCTTATCAAGGTATCTAATTTAGCTTGCACCATCAAAGTGCAGCCAATTGCATATATAGGGTCCGAGAAAATGAGCGGCTCTTTGTTGAACTTACGGCCTACCCTCTGTTCCTCACCCAAATCTGTCCCTTACAATGATATTGAGATCAGAGGGTAGAGACCAATATATATAGAGTTATTCCGGTTTAGTTTAAACCATATATAGATAAGTTTCCAGACAATCAATCTGTTTAAACAAAGACTTCAGATTAGCACAACCAACCACGATTGTTAGTAACCAAATAGGAGTCTCAACTTAATCTGCAACAAGATCTCATCACGCATGTGTGAGTCATACACCGGATTTGAATAAATTCCCATTCAAATCCGCAGGCTCTTAATCAATCCATATTGCCAAATTATGTACAACCGGGTCATTCCTATCATGCTGTACCAGGGTTATATAAACAATGTTTAATTTCCAGTACACACACGTACTGTACTTCCAGCATGAAAGTATCTGTTTACTCGGACTAAGTTTTCATGTATATTATGCTTTCAATTCCACATCAACAATTTCCAGGAGATAAAAAGAGCAGTAATATAAATGTTGTAAGCCACACAGAAATATACTGAATGTTCCAACACTCTTCCCCTCAAGACGTTTTTTGGTACTAGCTCATGGTTGATTCTTCTGTAGAACAGATAAGTGACACTGTCGCCCACATGAAACGGGCCTTCGCTAACAAAGGACGACATGCATGATCTGACTGTCATATACTTTTTTTTTGCATGGCAATACGTGTCTCATTATATCATAAAGATCATAGTACAAGGCACGTACAAACCGACCTGACAAAACTGAAAAGACAGCAAATCGCTAACCTTTTCACAAAGGAACAACAGCCAAGAAGTAAAATTACAATCAAGACCGAAGAAACCTTTGAACTTGACACCAACGCCCGTCACCTGCCTCTGGAACCACCATAGCAGCCACCAAAGGAAAAAAAATGACGAATCAACTTCACACCCGAGCTCGAAGCGGCTCCATCGCAGATATGCAGCTTTGCGGACCTCCAAGGTGGCTCACCAAAAGCGAAACTATTACCGTTGAACGAATCAGACCGGGGCAACACCCCAGACACGCCATCGAACTCTAGATCTGGCACCCCCACACGACTAAGACACCGGAGGAGAAAACCACACATGCCATCCACGAACCACAATCCCAGCACACGATCAACCATCTTCCAGATGCCGCCGATGCAGACCACAATCTGCATCCGCTCCTGGCTACCTCCTAAGCTCCGCGCCGGCGCTGGAGCAAACGTCATCGCAACGGCGGGGCCCGAGGACACAGGTCCACCACGAGGATGTCGCCGCCGCCACGCTATCCTTGCTTGAACAGATTGATTTCCAAATCCATCCCCAACAATAGAACTGATCGCCTCGTCGGAGTAGGATCTGAAGAAACTTTATTCAGCGCCGACATCGCCGCCGCCGAAGCAAAGACGATGAACAACCTAAAAATCTAAACCACTAGAGTAAAAACCGATCCACACGTGTGAATCCGGCGACCCCCCTCACCACCGACGACCGAGGCCGCCGGAGGGCGGCGGCGTGGGAAACTCCTGACGACAAGGTCGCCTTTTCTTTCTTCTAGCGGAGGAAAGAAAAGCGATCTGGAACAAATACTACTCCACATGATTTTCAGGCAAGCAATAAGCCAATAATGTAATGCCTACACGGTACAGTACTGCACAAAATATAACAAAAGAAAAAAAAGTTAGGCACACACTAAAGGCTCTCCGACGGAGTCCGACAAGAGAAGCGGCCATTCTGCTGGCTGAGTCATGGCGGATCCACGCGTGCATGTACTCGACCACGCAATCGCAATCACGCTGCCGGAATTAGGCATGTTGGCGTCCTGGATAAAAGAAATGTGTGCAGGGTAGCCGTATGATATTTTGGCAAGAAAAGAAAACATGCTGGGCCTGAGCTATGAGGCGATTGGGTGAGCGAACTCCTCCCTCCAATGGAGGGCAAAAGTAGGCTCTGCTTGCTGACAGAGTTGCATAATAAGCTCAGCTCTTGCGTGCGCTCCTGACTGCAGAAACGGAACCGGGCAATAATACAGGATCCCAGATCCGATCCAACGCACACTGCTGGATGAAGAATGTATCATAGTGTAGGATGCGCTCAAGCTTACTGCTCGACCATGAGTTTTTTGCCAGTCAGATATTCAGAACACATAGCGCACATCGTCAACCTGCCGCAGTTTGGCTTATCCTGATTGTCCATTTCGGTCGGGGGACATGACCTATCTAATTAGTACTCCCTCCGTTCCTAAATATAAGTCTTTCTAGAGATTTCACTAAAGACTACATACGGAACAAAATGAGCAAACCTACACTCTAAAGTACGTCTACATACATCCATATGTAGTTTTCATTGAAATCTTTAGAAAGACTTACATTTAGGAACGGAGGGAGTAGTAATTAGAAACGCGAGTAAACAATTGCGTGATGCTCACGAGGCATGTAATTTATAGATACTCGATCTTTCTAGAAGAATTTAGAGAAACAAAATGTAAAACTCGATACCCGCAGGGGCGGATGGTCCTAGCTACGGACGGATGCATGTGAAAATTTGATCCGGATTCACCTGTCGGCCTGTCGCTAGCTCGCGCAATTATGTTAATCTAGACACGCTCGGCTGCAATCCTGGCGACAGGAACCGCGCGTCATGGATGCTTAATTTCCTGGCGCCTCGCTGTGTCACTGTTACGGCGTAGATCCGTATCGCCGGACCCGATTAAAAATCTATACAAGTACTATGGATCAATATTCTGCTAAGTAAACTAGGTGCGCTGTCCCTGCCTGCGTCGACGCGAAAGAGAGAGCTAGCTGGTGATCTAAATAGTGGTAGTTTTCTAGCTAGGTCGTCCTCGTACATGACTACATCCAAATAATGAGTCCTCGTTCGATGTGTCCTCAACGCTATGCCAACCTTTGCACTGACTGTTCTTCGAGTGCCAAAGAAACTACTCAAGGAGATAGACAACTGCCGGCGTAGATTCCTCTGAAAACAAGATGAGGAGATCACAGGTGGCAGCTGCAAGGTCAATTGGTCAGTGGTGTGCACTCCTACAATGCAAGGAGGACTAAGGATCCTCGACCTTGAGCTTTTCAGCCGCGCCCTTAGATTGTGGTGGCTCTGGATCTCCTGGACCAATCGGGAGCGGCCTTGGGTCGGCACGGAGCCACCATGCAACGACAGCGACAGGGCCCTCTTCACGGCAGTGACCACGGTCACCATCAGCGACGGTGCAACGACACTCTTCTGGCATTCCCCATGGATCGGGTCGAGCACCCTCGCCAGCTCCTACCCCCTCCTCTACTCGCACTCTAGGCGAGAAAACAGGACGGTGCGCGATGCCCTTACGGATGAAACGCGGATAAAGGACCTGCAACACGGGAATGTCCAGCCATTACTGCAGGAATTCATCCGGCCGCACCGCACGATCGCGTCGACCACCGCCGAGCTAACGGAGGGGTGCAGGGACCAGATCAGGTGGAATCTAGAGGCTAGGGGGCAATACTCGGCAAGTTCGACTTACGCTGTGCAATTCCAAGGCAGAGTTCATGCTGATTGGCAGCAGTTGATCTGGGAAGCAAAGGTACCTGGGTGCATAAAGATATTCACCTGGTTCCTCCTGCAAAACCGCCTCTGGACTAGCGACAGGCTGCAGCGGCGCGGCTGGCCGAACAACTACTTCTGTACATCGTGTGTTCGCAACCTGGAGACGGCGCACCACCTCATATGAAGCTGCCCACTAGCCCGAGAGGTTTGGAAAAGGGTGGCCGCAAGAAGGGGATGTCGACAGCTACACCCAAGGCACCACGTGCAAGGAGAAAGCGCCATTGTTACATTCCAACGGATGGCGGCAAGCACCCAGCCAGCACAAAGAAGGGCCAGCAATGCCACCATGCTCCTAACATATGCTGGGAAATTTGGCAAGAGCGGAACTGGTGTGTGTTCAGAGGAAAGACACCTTCTGTGAAAGACATCATCAAGGCCATTGAGCATTCCATTGAGTTTTGGCGGCAAGCTGGAGCAGTCCATTTAGCGAGACCCTTTTGGGATCCACCGTGAGAATTAGAACATGAGTTTTTTTTCAAGGTTTACAGTGTTGTAACCAACACTGGTCCTAGGACCCTCATCTCATCCTTTGTATTTTTTCCCACTACTTTCTGCTTATGAAATGAAATGCCAGCAGCATGCTGGATCTTTCAAAAAAAATTAAAAAATAATGATTAATGCGTTGCATGTGGGTGTATGTGGCTGGGATTAGGCTCGGTATATATCGAATCGATCGGTGGTCATTTCTGTGCTCTGTACAGTTGTCGTGTTGTTCGAATTTGCACCCCCACAGGATGCAGATATCGAAAAATATTTCCCTCACATGTAAGAATAGAATGTGGATTTCTTTAGATAACCCCTGGCCAGCACGAACAGCAGTAAATAGAGTACGTACCGTTACGCCTCGGCCTGCTTTGACAGCCCGACCGTCTCCTAAAGTATACTCCCAAAGAGACTGTATAAGGAAGGTAGCCAGCCTCGCCGAGACGCCGACCGGCGACCACTTTCACATCGGACGCGTGCTAGCCGATCCGTCTGTTGCCGGTGCAGATGGGTAATCCAACGGCCAACCGAATGGCTTCACGGTCGAAACTTCTAGTTCCATCACACATGCACACGTACGCCCGCTGTCGCGCTGGCCGGTGGCTCCGCTGCGCTGGGCACGTCATGGTCGAGGTGCCTTCGTTGCCAAACCTAGCGGCTAGCTCCTCCATCCCGATTAAGGATACGGTGTCCAGTAGTTATAGATTGTATGATCTTGCTTCACTTGTGAGATTGTGACGGAGCAAGCATTTCCGATCGCATAGGTGAATCTCATGAGATCAGGCCACATCGAGCATGGGTCGGGCCTGGATTAGACCAGCTCAGCTCTACACGTACGATGCATGTTTTGGATGAAAAGGACTACCAAGATCTTCCTCTTTCGAAACGTATTAAGAAATTCTTCTAAATACCGCATCCATGAATGGCGGAGTACTCGACCGGCTCCCGTGTCGCTCCCGCGAGCGGCTCGGGAGCAAACCCTAGCCGCCGCCAGCACCCCACCCACCCTCCCTTCCTTCCCTCGTCGCCGCCAGCAGAGATCGCCGGCGAAGCCCGCGCGGCTCGGCGGCGGCAGGGCCCTTTTCCTCCTCCACCCAGGGCTGGCTGGCGCGGGCCAGTAACATCAGGGGGAGCTCGAGCGGCGGCGCACGCTCGACGCGGCGCTTCTGGCCGCCGAGGCCGCGCACGGAGGCGC